>NW_008624871.1:0-40544 GCF_000691845.1 Merops nubicus | reverse complement strand
GAAACTGCCTGGCAGAAAAGGACGTGGGGGTGCTGGTGGGCAGCTGGCTGAACATGAGCCAGCAGTGTGCCCAGGTGGCCAAGAAGGCCACCAGCATCCTCTCCTGGATCAGAACTAGTGCATCCAGCAGGAGTAGGGAAGGGATTGTGCCCCTTGACCCAGCACTGGGGAGGCCACAGCTTGAGTCCTGGGGTCAGTTTTTGGTGCCACAGTGTAAAAAAAAGACAGTGGTGCTGGAGTGGGTCCAGAGAAGGGCAATGAAGCTGGTGAGGGTTTGGGGAACGTGGTTTATGAGGAGCTGTTGAGGGACCTGGCATTGTTGATTCTGGAGAAGAGGAGGCTGAGGGGACACCTTCTTGCTCTCTACAGCTCCCTGAAAGGAGGTTGGAGTGAGGTGGGGGTTGGTCTCTTCTCCCAAATAACTAGTGATAGGATGAGAGGAAATGGGCTTAAGTTGTGCCAGGAGAGGTTTCAAGTGGGTATTGGGAAGAATTTCTTTCCTGCCAAAGCGGTGAGGCATTGGACCAGGCTGCCCAGGGAAGTGGTGGAGTCACCATCCCTGGACGTGTTCAAAAAACGTGTGGACATGATGCTTTGGGACATGGTTTATTGGTCATGATAGTGTTGGGTTGACTGTTGAACTTGATGATCTTCGAGGTCTTCTCCAACCTTATTTTTTCTGTTATTCTATACCTGAGATATGAAGGGCTTATACAAAAGCACAGTTTTGGGGTTTGTTTTCTGTCATTTCTGTTTGTTCAGCATTGAAGTCTTAGTACAGCACATTCACACAAATCTTAAACGGCAGAAGTGAAAAAAAATTTGGGAACTTTTGAAACCATAGCTGATAAGTAGTGGCTTGGAGTAACCTTTAGGATAGTGGCAATGGTTCTATGTTGTCAGCAGGATAAAGCACCAGGAAAAAGGAATTAAAAAGCTGGGATATGTCTGTGCTAGAAGATTTTACCCTTATATTTAGCTTTCTCTTTTCCTGTTTCACTGTGCTTATTTTGGATTTTTTTTTTTTTTTTTTTTTTTTTGTCTTAAACCCTTCTCAACTGGCCTGCTTGTTCCTCAGTTGCATTTGCTTGATTTTTGCTTCACCTGTTAGAAGTCATTTATTTATTTTTATGCCATAAAGACATACAGGTGACCTACACTTTTATTTCTCTTGGTCTTAGTACATACGTTGCACCACATAACACCAGTTGTGCCTGTAAATGTTGTATAAGCTTAACTATGATACCATAAAAGTATGCATTTCAGGATTTTCATAAAATTGACTTCAAAGGTAGTATGGTTATGGTAGCTATGGTAACTAAGACTAAAATACGCTAAAATATGCAAGGAAGTGAAAAAGGGGAAAAAAAAAAAGTAAGTTAATGGTTTTGTTTTCGTAATTTTAAGTTAAACAATTTTTTTTTTCCCAGTAGATTGCCTAAGTGCCAGTCAGTCTTTTTTTTTTTTTTTTTTTTATTTTTAAAAACCCTTTAAAAATAGTGGAGAGGCTGCACCAGGTTGTAATTTTCCTATGTAAACTAAAAAATATATCAGTCTACCCACTATTTTCATAGCAAGCTCATTCCTTGGGCAGAAGCAGTTGTGAAGGCTTCCTGGAGCATTCCAATTAGGTTGCTGCTTTATGTGCTGAAGAGCTGGTAGGCAGCATCTCCGTGGCTTTGTGGCCTTCGTGATCATGAAATAGTAATCAGTTTGGTCCTGAGGTAGTTTTACAGTGTGGTACAGACTGAACGGTCAGGGCAGCCAGGCTGACAAATTGTAGCTTGCCGTCTTCTCTTTAAATGAACTTTTGAACGTGTAAAGAAAGAAATGGCTTTTCTTAGAAATATTTCTATTGTAAAATATTTATCATGTTTAAACTTCTGAAAAATAATTCCAATCGTTGAGTTTCATCTGTAGGTATAGAGGAAAGATTTAAAGGAGAGTGTGTTAACTTCCTACTTGTCTTCAGGGTTTCTTTTTAATTTAATGATAATATTTAATTACTGTATTGTAAAGGATTAAGAGAGTTGCTCCATAATAGCTATAATCCTTTGTGTTTGACACATTCAGAGGCTCGTAGAAATATTAACAAATCTGCGCAACACTTTGGTGGGGGAGATGCGAGGCAGTAAGATGGAAAGGTTGAGTTATTCAAGGTCAGTGTTGAAGTAAATATTGGATCCAGGATTAAAGCTGTCCTCAGTCTTGTAAAGAGCCTGATTTCCTGCTTCTCAGCATAATATCTTGTCTTTAGTTGATGGTCCAGCTCCATCGAGTTTTCCTGAAGCCAAGTACACTTCTAATACCTCTAGAAGTTAAACGGAAGGGAGAATTTTGCTGACAAAGAATAAAAGATAGGGTTTTTAGCTGTGTTAATTTTGAGCCATGTTGCTTTTGGTTAATTATTCTTGAAGAGATGTGTTAACTTTTCAATTGAGAAATAAATTTCATATTAATAATGAAAATTAAGAAAAAGGTATGTTTTAAGTTTTTCTTGCAGCACAGGTGTGACTTACATGTGAACTGACACAGTAAACCTGAAATATCTGATGATAAATGAGCATGTGCAAAAGGAGAATGTTACAAAATACTTGAATGTTTTCATTAGAAATTTGACTGTAAATTTGGTCCATATCACTAACTGTCACTCCAAGCAGTGTTAAACTGAGTATCTGTATTCCACTGGAGGAAAAACTGCATTCAAATCTCAACATTTGTTGCTTCAGAAGCTGACGTGGTAGATTAAGGTTTTGTGAGAGTAGCAGCAGGTCCATACTCTCTGGATTTCCTGGTATTATTGTATTTAATGCTAATGAGGGAGAGCCAGGCTTGATGTAGGACTTCAGACAGCATTTAGAGGCAGGATTTGTTAATATAATCAGTCCTCTGCTTTTGTAGGAGTTTGGCTCCTTAATCTTTCTTTTCCTTCTTTAGTGCAAAACGGGCGTGGCTTGCTTTCTCTCCACCGGTGAGCAGTCTTGGTCCAGGCTTCTGGTGCGTCATCTCTAAACCTGTCAAGCTGTAGTTTAAGACCTTTCTGTCTTGCCTTTCCCCAGTTCGATTAAGAATTATTTTCACTCTGTTTCCTATTTACACCTAATTGAAATTCACTTCCCAAGATTTAACAGCTTTCTTAGCCAGTTCCTCAAGAGCTTGTCTTCACCTTCATGTGCTTCTTGGCCCTGTCTGTCCCAGTGTTCTTCAATATCCTATTCTTCCCCACCTTCTTTGCTCACTCTTCTTTTTGCCCTGAAGGGCATTCTTCTAGCTCCCTTGTTTGTGTGTTATTGTCATGTTCTTTTTCTGGGAAAGTGCTCTAGGACTATTTAGTTAATTTTTTGGGAGTGCTACTAGCCCAGGTGATGGCACCTTCCAGTTTTACATTTTTATTCCTTATTTATCTCACCTAAGTCTATTGTCAGCTGCTGTTTATGATATCTTTAGCAGAAATTTTTCTTAGTTTATGCTTGGGATGGCCCAGCATATTTTCCTACTATTTTTGTCCATTTCTCTTGATCTTAGTGTGGGGAAGAGGAATAATCTGTCTCCCCCACCCCAAGTCTTATTGTCTCTTACACTTCACCTACTTTGTTGCTTACATGTAGCTTTACCTTTCTGTCCAACTAAATATGCTTCATGTAGTGTTTTTCACTGTAATTTCATTTCTATAGTCTTCTCTTTCTCTGTCCTTCCAACAAAACTCTCCTCTAGTACGAAAAAAAAAAAAAAACAAAACCAAAACAAAAAAAACCCAACCAAACAAAAACCCCCCAAAAAAACCACCCAAAAGGCAAAACAGTGTAGTGAAATGACACTATCCAAATCTTGAACTGACTGTGCCCGCACACGGTTGATCCCTCTTCTGCACACACCACCTTTTTTTAGCGTCCAGTTTGGTGGCATCTGTCCTCTTCAGATAACTTGCATTTCTGCTGCTGTCTGTCCATTGCTGTTGCTCTGAGTTTCTTCTTCTGGTTGAAGAAGAGCTCAATGTGAGCCAACAACGTGCCAGTGCGGCCCCGAAAGCGCCGTATCCTCCCCCGCATCCAAAGCAGAGTGGCCAGCAGGTTGAAGGAGGGGATTCTCCCCCTCTAATCTCCTCTCATGAGACCCCACCTGGGGTACTGCATCCAGCTCTGGAGCCCCCAGCACAAGAAGGACATGGACCTGTTTGAACAGGTCCAGAAGAGGGCCACAAAGATGATACAAGGGCTGGAGCACTTCTCCTGTGAGGCTAGGCTGAGATAGTTGGGGTTGTTCAGCCTGGAGAAGAGAAGGCTCTGGGGAGACCTTATAGGAACCTTCCAGTGTCTGAAGGGGAAATCTCTCTACAAGAGATCTGGGGAGGGACTTTTTACAAGGGCTTGTAGTGATAGGATGGGGGGTGATGGCTTCAAACTGGAAGAGAGGAGAGTAAGATTAGATGTAAGGAAGAAGTTCTTCACTAGGATGGTGGTGAGACACTGGCACAGGTTGCCCAGGGAAGTTGTAGATGCTCCACCACTGGATGTGCCAGGTTGGGTGGTGCTTTGAGCAACCTGGTCTAGTGGGAGGTGTCCCTGCCCCTGGCAGGGGGATTAGAGCTAGATGATCCTTAAGATCCCTTCCAACCCAGACCAGTCCATGATTCTTAGATCATGGTCCTAATCTCAGTGTAACCACTAGCTCAGAGATCTTTTATATGAGACTGGTTTTTTTTTGCCCCCCTGTATCCTGAATATCTTACAAGCCTGTAGGATTGTTACATTTTCTGAAATGTCTTCTGTTCTTCCTGTTAAAGTCCTTTAATGTTTGCATTAAATTGGTGAAGAAAAATAATTAGTAATTCTTTTTTTCTTTTTTTCCAGAGTCAAATAAACTAGGTGGCTTTTTTTTTTTTTTTTTTTTTGTGCTACCATGCTGTTTTCCTTCTCAGTTGCAGCACCATTGATTATTGTTTGTGGTTAAGTGGCACTTAGGAATCCATGCCCTGTCATGCTTGGTGTATCTGTTTGCTCTGAAGCACCAAGTCTACCTTTGGTTGTGTTTTTTTTTTTTTATTTTATTTTTGTTCAGTGTCTGGTACTTAATGAGCTCTAACCTGCCGAGGCAGGTGATGCTACCTGCTTGCTGGAAACAACCTGGCTAGATCAGTAGCACAGCAGCTTAGTTCAGCAGCGTGGGGGGAATCTTCTACAGGTGTTGTCCAGATGTGTTGGGTATATGTCTAGAAGTGGGAAGGCTGATGCTAAAGAGTTTCAGATGTTGGTATATGATTTTTCACAAGGGGTGGAATTTTTTTGAAGGCTTAGGGGAAGGACAGACTTTGCTCAAGGTTCCTTTGGTTTATTACTGTAAGATTTATAGCATTGCCAAGCCCCTTATTTGGACTGATCCCAGACCTGCCACCCCTCATCCATTTGGAGTCCAGAGCTCTCCTCCTCTATTTTCCCAGCTTTTACTCCAAAGGTGGGGGGAAAAAAAAAAAAAAAAAATCAGCATTTGAAGTGTTTTTTTTTTTTTTTGAAGGGATTTGTTTGTTCAGTTATTCTAAATGAGAAAGTAAAGAAAGTTTTAAGGAGACTTTGAGATTTCCATAGTTTTACTCTATATCCCATGATAGGGGTTTACACTTTTAGAGCATTAATGTTATTTCAGTTTGAATTCAACCAACTTGCTCCCTGCCCTGTTAAAGTCACTTTGTCTCAGTTCCCTACCACTCTAGACTTAAAGCTGTTACCTTTTGTCCTGCATCCACTCATCCTGACACTAAAAGGAAAGCTTGAGTGAAGAAAACATTCCGGAAACAGTTTATCCTTTCTAGTTGATACAGATTGTATAATGCAGGGTGGTGGCTTTTTGTGGACTTTTTTCTTCCACTGCTTTTAAGGTCAAATGTCTTCCCAAATGTCTGAAATTTTTCAGCAGTTCACGTTGTTCTTACTACCCAAACAACTTTGGTGGGTGGCTGTATGGTGAGAGATGCTTGTCCTGTGCCCGGGCTCTTGAGCCTCATCCTTCAGTACTGCGTGGAGTTGACTGGCAAGACCTCTTCAAATCTGACCTTTTTGTGGGATACAGTTATTTCAACATGCTTTGTTCTGTGTATCAAATCACAGAATACCCTGTTCTCTGTCATTCCAGCTACTGTGCACAAAAGCAACGTTTCCTAATTTACTAATTTCCTATCTTCCAGAATGTCCTTTCTTAAAGAATAGAGGGAATCAGGGCTGTCCATTCTTATATGGTGCTTCTACTCCGAGTATCTTGTTACAGGGATCTAATTAAATGTGTTAAGTGCTAGTTCTTTACAGCTGGTATCACTGAACTTTTTTCCTTATTTAGGAAAAACAATGGACACAATTTTATGGCAATCTGAACATGGCCACTCATGGGAAGGTATCATTTTTAACTTGTAGCAAGGTTTGAATGGCTGGCAACAAAGTCCAGAGACATTATTTGTGTCATTACAAAATGAGTCTGTGAGCTACAATGTTTCTAGGGCTGCCCTCCTCTCTTGTTCTGTAGCTTCAGGCACTGAATTGCAGCTTGTCTTTGGTTCATGTCCTGGCTTTCTTCTGGCTCAGAATTGTGCGTGTTCTGCTTTTTGCTGGATTCTTCTTTTGTACCTGTCTTATGTAGGCTGGCACAACAGCAGAGAGTCCTAAGAACTGCTCTAAATGCACGTTCATGTTTCTCCTACCTCCCCCCCCCGGGCTCCTCTCTTTCCCTCTTGCCCCTTCCCAAATTCCATTAATATTTACAGACCAAGAGCAAATACTCCAGCATTAGCCTCAAATTCAGAATGAGATTTTTCTGGCTCTATCTGCAGCTAATGCAGAAGACAACAGAACTTAGAAATGTGCTTTTATAAAAAGAAAAAAAAAAAAGGCCTTTTCATATCCAGCACACTGGATGAATTGTTAGATATAAATAGGCCTACAAAGACCAGAGCATATGTAAGAAAACATTACATGTAGTGTTGTTGGAAGGCAGAGGAACATAACATTATTTGCTCATCAACTGAGCTTTGACTTTTTATAAACTCTTTTTCACCATTGTTTCTTCAAATGTTGTGTGGGGAGAAAAAGCTTGTTTTCTTAGTGGTTCATTTACAGGATAAGCAGTAGAATAAAAAAACCCAAATGAATATGTTTGCCAAAGGTGAAAGAGAACTGTGTAATAGTTGCACAGCAATAATGTACAAACTAAGCATTTGCAAGGGGGTATATAAGCAAACTTTCACCTTCAGTCCACCAGTGAAATTCGGCAAACGTAAATTTCAAACAGAAATTAGGAAGGGAGTGAAAAAGATGAAGAATTCAGATGATTTGCATTGTTTTCTTTGACCTCGAACTACACATTTTCTTTAATATCTGTCATTCAATGCGTAACAAGGGTTCTTAACCTTTATAAATTGACTTACAAATAAAAAGCCAAAATAAAAAGATAAATATTTCTGTTCTTCCAAAGTGCTTTTATTTTAATGTTTTTTTATTTGTCAGAAAGTATTTGCTGACTTCCCCTGTAGTCTGCTCATGCAATTACTCCTCTGTGACCCCTTCCCATGAGCGTTTCAAGTCTTGCGTTTCCCTGGCCATGGGAAGGACAGCTGGTGTCCGATTCCAGCATGCATGAGGTTCTGGCTACTGGTGACCTCAGCTAGTTGCCAGCAGATAGTTTTTTTCAACTACGTGAAGTGACTGGATTGAGTCCCTCTTGTTGTGAAGCCAGGGGTTATTTGGGAGCATAGAAACTGAGCTGCATTCTTGAAATGTAGAAGGAGATTGTCTGCACGTTCTGTGGAAGATGATTTGGCAAAGCAGTCCAGAGAAGCTGGCTCTGCAGCGTGCACGTGCTGCTGCTCTTCTAAGGAACTGTGAGAACATACTTTAGTAAAGAATTCCTGAGTCTATCATCCTAAAATACATAGCCACAGAAAAAGGGTTGTGTTTTTTGGTTTTTTTTTTTTTGTTTTGTTTTGTTTTTTTTTAAATTTGGTATGGATTTATTTATTCTTAAATTCCTGTCCTTCCAAGAAGATACAAGTACCTGCCAGTCTGGGCTTTCTTATTTTCTCCTCTACTCTCTGACAGTAGAACTGGGTTATCTCAGTGTGCTGATGAACCTATGTTTTCCAGATAAATAAAAACATAAGGATTTATTTTACAAAACTGAAACAGTTGGATTGCCTTTTTATTTTACTGGGATAAGCACCCACGATGCTCTGGGGAATGGAGAATGATCTAAAATAAGCCTAGCTGTTTTCTGTTGTTTATCTGTTTCTTTTTGCATCTGTCTTAGTATTTATTGCTACCATCTGCATTTCATTTCAGGTTGTCTAATGTCTTATTCTGCATGTTCTGTGCCTATTTTCTTTACATAGCCTTGGGCTGTAATATCACCACTCGCCTACGAGAGATCCATTTCTATCTGCAACAAAATTAATTGCGTTCATCTGTGTAATTCATTTCTAATGAATGCCTTGCTCCTCATTAAACAGTGATTTACCTTTGTTTCCCTTTCCTACCCTGTCAAGACTAAACATTTCAAAGTCCTGTGGAGAGATGCTAATTTCAGAAAGCAAAAGTCAGTGCAGCTAGGAACTCACAAACACCGTCCTAGTTGGCACTTTCAAAGATATTCACGGGACTTTTTGTGAAATACAGTTTGCAGGTGAATAAGATGACTCAAAATGTTTTCTTAGTCATAAGCTTTCAGCGTACAAATACAACACTTCAGAGTTTTAGTGCGTTTCTCCTTGTTGATGTCTTGAATAGCTATCACACAGTCACAGAATGGTAAGGGCTGGAGGGGACCTCTGGAGATTGCCTAGTCCAACCTCCCTGCCAAAGCAGAGTTGCTTAGGGCAGGTTACCTAGGAACCATCTGGGAGAGTTTTGAAAGTCCAGAGAAGGAGACTCCACAACCTCTCTGGGCAACCTGCTCCGGAGCTTTGTCACCCTCACTGTAGAGAAGCTTTTCCTGATACTCGTGCGGAACTTCCTGTGTTCCAGTTTGTGCCTGTTGCCCCTTTGCCCTGTGAATGGGCACCACTGAAAAGAGACTGGCCTTATCCTCTTGGCACCCACCCTTCAGATATTTATAAACATTGATCCAATCCCCTCTCAGCCTTCTCTTCTCTGGGCTATCAAGCCCCATGTCTCTCACCCTTTCCTTAGCACAGAGATGCTCTGGTTCCTTAATCAAGCCTTTTAGCCCTCCCTTGTACTCTCTCCAGTAGTTCCCTATCTCCCTCAAACTGGGGAGCCCAGTACTGGGCACAGGACTCTAGATGTGGCCTCACCAGGGCAGAGGTGAAGGGAAGGAGACTTTCCCTTGATCTGCTGGTCACACTCTTTTTAATGCACCTCAGGAGACCATTTGCCTTCTTGGCTATGATGTACATTGCTTGCTCATGGTGAATTTGCTGTCGACCAGGACTCCAAACTCCTCCTCTGTGGAGCTGATTTCCAGGAGGTCAACCCATGACCTGTACTGGTGCAGGGGGTTTTCCTCCCCAGACAAAGGACTCTACACTTGCCCTTGTTGAATTTCATGAGGTTACTCTCCACCCAACTCTTCAGCCTGTCCAAGTCTTGCTGAATGTCAGTGCAGCTCTGTGTCAGCCACTTGGCTGAGTTTCATATCATTAGCAGACTTGCTGAGGATATACTCCATCCCTTCATCCATGGTATTGCTGAAGCCAAGCTTGTGGACCTTTTAAGATCTTGTCTGCTCTGCAGGAATTTTACAGGTCATAGGCACATTTGAGGATACTACGCTTTGTAACCTATCCCATACCTTTTCAGGAGTATTAAAATATTGGAAACTTATTTCCAGAATAACATTTTGAAATGCTTAATTTTGAGATATATTTTCAGGCTTGAAAATACTTGAATTTTTTAAATTAGATTAAATACAAGCATTTATCGGCTTTGCATATCTAGAGGAAAAGGATTAGTACCATGAACTGATTAAATGGGGGTCATATAGTAATTTTGTTACAGATCTCGTCCTTACACAAGTTTTCTGTGATGGCCTGTTCTGCAGCATCCCCTTCTCCAGCCCTGCACTTTGCAGAACAGCAGAACCTACCAAGTTTATTGTCACTTGAAAATAGCAGAGCTTGCTAACTGCAGCAACAGATTATGAATATGAAAATACTGTTGGTAAACAAAGCAGTACAGATGGAGTTTATGAAGGTTGTTTTATTTACAGCATCTTTAACTCTTATTTTAGTGGTAGTGCAAGGTACTCATTGACACTTTTGATCACACGTGAGAATTTAGCTGGGTATTTTACAATACTTATTCTTGTGTTCAGTTTTTTTGATCTCCTGTTGCAACTAGAATTGTAAGTGTGCATCAGCTGAGTTACACCGTGGATTAATTTTATCAAGCTATTATGAGGGGATTGAAGCATGGACATTTCTGGGGGTTTGGTTTTTGTCTGTATTTTTTTTTTTTAAACTGGTCTTGCCTAAGTCATGTAGTATTTGGAAGTAAGAACACTGATTAATGTAACAATTTTATTTTTAATATACATTTTAGAGGACAAAACTGACCTTGAGAACAGTGTGATGCAGAAGAAAATTAAAATCCCCAAACTCTCTCTCAATCACGTAGAAGAAGCTGGGGAGGTTACAGATTATGGGGAAGAAGATGTGGAGCTTAGACACAGTAAGGTACTGAAGTCTTTTCTTTTTTCTTTTTCTTTTTTTTTTTTTTTTTCCTTTATTGTCCCTATTTTTTTTCCTTTCTTTTTTCTCTTTCTATTTTTTATTTCTTTTGTTTTTTAAGTGCTTGGGGCATATACAGATGTCATAGCTTAAGAATTCTAGGCCTGCTTTTGATCCTCTTAAAACAGTGTTTGGTGAAATTGGGTCAAATTGCGTATGGGTGTGGGATACAAGTTTTCAAAACCTGATCTATATACAATCAAACACTTTCCTGTTTATACTGCCTGTACTGTTTAATTGCCATTTGAGATTTTTGGGACACTGCCCTTCCACTTTGGCCCAGAATGCTTTATATGTCACCAGTTATGTGAATGTCGAGGAGCTGTTCCCAGTGGCACTTCTGACCTGTTGGTTTGGAATTGGAAGGGGTGCTCCAAGACTTCCCAACCCCAACAGTGGCTGAGAAGACAAACTGACAGGACTGCATCCCTCCGTTACAACTCCCTTGTTTGCTTTTTGGGTCCAGATGCCAGAAACCCACGATGTAAATTTTTTTTTTGTTTTTTTTTAATATCAAATAATTTCTTTAAAAGTCTGCCAACCTTCAGAACAAAAATGGTGCTCTGTGGCTTCATGTGTTTTTTCGCTGCAGGACTGATACTGGTATACTGGTATATTTCTTTATGATGAGCCAGCATATTTTTTTTCTATTTTTCTTTTTCTTTTTTTTTTTTTTTTTTTTTTGAACATGCATGGAGCAGACATAACATCAAATAATCTCATTTTCTGCCACATTACTCTTGGATGCTTTTTCCATATTTGGAAAAAGAAAACCTTGGGGACTGTTACCCATGCTGTCACATTTTAATACCACTATCCAGGCCCCAGAAAAGAGGTGTTCTTTAATTTGTACAGTTTGTGCGGATGACTGAAGGTAATTTTGTGTCAGGGGTTCAAAAGGCAGGAAGCCTCTGCAATGCAGTGTTAGTGCAGAAGGAACCAGCTGATGAGGGAGATGCGTCTGGATGATACATTCTGTCTCCAACTTTGGAGTTTTCAGTTCCCATTCAGTGTTTGCTGGAAGCATTAACTCAGTCGTTTGCATCAGCCAGTTGGGTGAACATGCTAGAGGAATAGTCCGAGAAGGTTTTGTCTCCCAGTGTAGGAAGGACAAGCCCTCTGTTCATGGACCAGCTTTGTTTGGCACGCTGCTCTCATCTCCAGTGTTGGTGCAGGTGGCAGACATAGCCCATAGGTGATTCTTTCTCTTACTTATTAGAAAACCGTAATAATATCAGAAAGCTAAATGTTACATGTAAAATTTAAAGGCAGAGAGATCCCGATTCACTTTTTTTAATAGGAATTATTATCTTTATATATGGAATCAAGTGATCTGTCTACACTGAACTTGCAAGTATTGCACAAATGCAGAAAGGCCTTTTCACTGCCTCAGAAGTTTGTATGTATAGTTACCTGAATTATACGTGCACAATAGTTATGATGTATATCCACAAAAATGTTAGGCAGAACATTTTTGCAGGCAGACTTTATCTTGGGTTTTTTTTGGAATACATGAATATGAGCAGTTTCCAAGTGTGTAGTGTTTTAACTTTATTGCATCTTGCTGCTCTCTTAACTTCTTTGTTTTTTATTGTAACATACAGAGACAAGATGGGAGGAAACAAAGTGAAGGTACACACAAAAGCATTGAAGCAGTTGTTGCTCGCCTTGAAAAACAGAATGGGATGAGTCTGAGTAATACTTCCAGCCCTGAGGAGGCTTTTATGGAGACTTCGGAAGGCATGAACAACATGGACGATGCTGTAGTTCCTCGGATACTCTATGAAGAATTGCTGAGGAGTTACCAACAGCAACAGGAAGAAATGAGACACATTCAACAGGAGCTGGAGAGAACGCGGAGGCAGCTTGTGCAACAGGCAAAGAAGCTAAAGGAGTATGGGGCACTCGTGTCAGAAATGAAAGAGCTCAGAGACTTGAACAGGAGACTCCAGGATGTACTGCTTCTAAGACTAGGTAGTGGTAAGTGCCGGACTTAAATGGGACTAGTTTTAATGAATTTTGCAAGCGTGATCAATAGTAATGGAAACGTATTTGAAGAATAGCAGTGGTTGTTAAACTGGACATTGAATGTTAAAAGGGTTTTCTGCTATGACTGTACAACATGTGTTGAATTTGTATGCTCTGTACGTCTGGGTTTTTCTTTAATGGTAGTGGAGGTCTTTGTGCTGGTGTGGTTGAATCAGAGTTCCGTTCTAAGCAGCTGTATTTTAAAGAGTCTCCAACCTTCCAGTATATGCGGAAAAAGATAATAAAGCATCATCTGCAAAATATATGTTCCAGCTTAAAAAGAAAAGAAAAGAAGAAAGAAAAGACAGTAGAATGAATATTTGGGCTAAAACTATTTTATTCCTTTCAGTTAGGGACTTTGGTTATTGTTATGTAAGTGACTGTGTTGTCTTCCATTTTCTCCCCCTCTTCCCATTAGGAACTCATTAGAATGTAATATATTCCTGAACTTCCCAGCAGTGGCTTTAAACAGCCACGCTATTTGAAAAATAATGGATTGTTAAAGACTAATTAAACTTTTTTTATTAGTGTCCCGTTTATCAACATTTGTTACAAAATGCAGGTTTGTGTAATTTGGATTTAAATTTTAAATATCTCGAGTCAATTGCTCCTTTGTTTTGATTTATAACAATTACTTAACCATTATGTTGGAATAAATGGGAAAAAAAAGACAAAATAAAAAGTTCATCCTTTTCATTGAAGATGGTACCCTTGGAATACCTTCAAATATCTTACTAATTTTATATTTGTTTGCTGTTAGAATGTGGTACTGCTGTGTTGAATATTTGCTCGGTGACTGAAACGTGGTTGAAATTTGTGCATCCATACTTAGCATGCTGTTTCTTATGTCTGCCCTTGTGTACCCAAAACCTTAATTTTTGCATGTAAATTGGATTCCTTGACTACTTGACTTGAACGAGTGCATGCAATTTGCATGTGGGTCTGAGTTACCTTCACGTACAAACCTGAACCCGAGAGAGCATGTGCCTGTGCTGGAGCATGTGTTAAAGGTGTGCCTGAGAGTTTGTAGCCAGGCCCTCAAAGCAGCACCTGGCCATTTAAACTGGGTGTTTGATTGTGAATGCTCATCATTGTTACGCTGTGCATAATTAAAATGTCATTACTTCTTATAAACCTTCTAGTTAACTTTTTTAATAAAACTCAATAGGCAAGGTTTACACAGTCTGAAAAACATGATGTGGTTGGCAGTAGATTACAATGAGCTTTCTTAGATTTTCCTTGGATGGAAAGATGTTTCTTCATTTGCAAGTAGTTAGCTGGAATTTATGTGAATGGGGCATCAGCCAGATGTTCATAGGCAATGGGGCTGAACGGTGTAAAATACCAATTTAGTTGGTAGACTTGACAGCAGTTTGAGTGGTGAGACCAGCAATGAAATGAAGACAGCTTCTGAATTGTCTCATTTCTTCCCTTTTAAGAAAGAAGGGATGTTTTTTTCAGTAGAGCCAAATCGAGAAAGCTTTGAAGGAAAAAAAAAAAAAAAGCAGAACCAAAACCAACCAACAAACAAACAAACAAAAACAAAACAAAACAAAACAAAACAAACAAACAAAAACAACCAACCAAAACCCAAAAAACTTTAAAACCTCTTGGAAAACTGGTGAATCTTCTCTAAATACTGGGCTTGAATTTTCATTGTGTCAGTCTGGCACCTGCTTTACAACTGAAAATAAACCTCGATTACAGTGAAGACAAGTTCTTATAACTTAATCACATACCAGGACAAATACAAATCATAGTTAACTTCCAAAAAATAATCCCATGTTTTTATTACTTGTATGGAACTTCTCATGGATGACAAAGGTAGAATTTGGCCCTGTGGGCTGGGTCCTTCACAGCTTGTGTGCTTCCTAAGACTCAGTGTATTTAACTGCTGGTAAATCTTGCCTTTCCTTGAAGCCTCATTCACAGCAGAGAAACAACCAGATTCTAGAAAGATCGGTGCAAAATTTCTGAGAGATTAGAAAGGCAGACATCTTCCACTAATTATAAATCAGGGAGTCTTGATAGTATGAAAAAGTGCTGCTTTTAATCAAGAAAACAGATATGTAAAGACTTCTTTAGTCTTCCTTACTTTGCTAGTTTATAAGTGAGGTATGTTTCGATATATGAATAATCTATGAAAATTGTTCCAAAAATAGATTACATCTTGAATTCATCTTCAGTTGTTGCAGCAATCTCTAAATGCAGAGGTTCACATTACAGGTAGCTTCTGTTATGCTGCTGTAACTTCTAGCAGCCTGGACTTAATGCCAACTAATTGAGTGGCTATTTCACTTTAGAGATTTCAAGGTTTGGGTCATGAGATGACAACTGGTTTGTGTTGGTGGATCAGCTGTGGGAAACATGTTTGAAACTTGCAGATCAGATACAGAACAACCTCCTGAGCTAACATTCAGTCATGTATTCAGTCTCCTGGCTTCCCATCACTACCTTGAGTGCAGTGAGCAGCTAGAAGTCAATGTATTCTGCCTTAGACCTAGGCCTTCATCTCTGCTACTGAACTAGAGCCTCTCTCTTGGGAAGAGTGAGGTTCTTAATCTTCCATGTGGCAACATTGAATTGCTCCTTGTTTTCAAAGAGCCTTGAAAGCAGATGTGGCAAGTGACAGCGGTGAAATCTGGGCTGGACCATGGGGATATACTAAAGCTTCTTTAAGGTTTTGATACACTGGTGCCCAACAGATCCCTTCTTGGAGAAGGCAGGCATTTGACCAGGGCTCTAGGGTTCAAAGCAGGGGGGAAACATGATGGCTGTCGTGGAAGAGGTTATGGTATCCCTCATCTGAGATCCCAGAAAAATGTGAGCAGCCGAAGCCTTTTGTCGCTAGCCTGCTTTAGGATCAGGACACCCTGTGATCACAGAACTTTGCAGTTTCTCTTTGTTCTGTTGCACCTGAAAACACACTAATTTCCCCTGGTTTTATCAATAGAGAGTAAGGTGATTTAGAGAATTAAATCACTGGCTCTCCCCTGCAGGTCTATCTTTGAATAGTCCTTGGATTGCAAAAGATAAGGATTTCAATAATGTCTTAAAAAAACCAGTTGTCTCCAGGGTAAGATCTGTGCATTTTACTGTGGTTGTATATGGCCAGAAGTAGTGAAGATCTATCAGGGATGATGTTTGGGTGGTGTTTGCTCCCTGATAGATACTGCATTTTCATATTGTATTGCTAAAAATCAGTGTCGCATTAAAATCAGGGAGTTTATTCACTCTCATTCATAAGCATTTTGAACACGCGCACACACCCCAAAGTGGTTATTTTTCAATCCCAGTTGAATTTCAATGATCAATTTTGCAGTTTCTTGGGACCGACGTGAGGATAGAGAAGAAAGAAATAGTATTTGTGTCTCACCACACATAAGGAATTTATTATTCTTCATCTTTTCTGGATTTGTTTGGCTTTTTGATGTAAACCAAGTCCAAGGCTTTTATTGAGTATGAGTGCAGGAAGTACCACATACATAATATTACCACCTCTCAGGTTACTGTTCTCATTCAGATTCTGGCAGACCACGTGGAAAAACAGCTTGCTGCTTCCAAGTGTATACTGAGCACTTCATCAGTTAATTTATTTTGGCTTCTTTACTAGTTTTTGAGTAGCATGTAGCCCAAGATGCATTTTCGAGGAAAAGGGGTGGTAAAGGGAAGCCTCTGACCTCTTCACCCTGCCCTTAAAGTTGCTGGTCTCTCAGATGTTATGGAAACTTTACAGTCAGAAGGAGAAAGATTTTGCAATAAAACGTTTGTTTCCTTCTTTGCATTCTGAAGAATTGCCTTTAGTTTTTATAATCCTTATTGTATAAGTACTATCATTGTTAAGCCTTTAGATAGCAGAATATGTAGTTCCGTACGTCCCATTCATCATCTTTAAAATAAGAGGCAGAGCATGAGAGCTACAGAGAGAGGGAACTGGGACGTGGTGCACAGTAAATTGGGCACACAACTCCCATCACAAGGGCAATAATGCAGGGTGATGTCTAATTCACAGCACGCCGGGTTGAAAATGCAGCCTTCAGGAGGTGGTGAACGTAGCTGTGAAGACAACCTAGTTAGAAGCAGTTTCTGTTTGGGAAGAAAAAAGTCAGTAGAGTATAAATGAAGATATTTTAAAATCTTTCTAAGCCATCAGTAAAGCGTGAATTGCAGTAGAATTTTGTCTGACTTGCTAGAGCTATGGTTATTGTGGCTTTTAATCAGCTGGTTTTCTTGGGGGACTCCGGAAACCAAAGCCCAGCTGTGTCAATATATGTCTATAAACAAAACAGTTAAAGCCTTCTAATTAGCAGGTAGTAAAGCGTTTAAACTGAGATAAACGTTTCCTTCTAGGAAGAAGGTGGTTGTGTGTAGACATCTTCCTGAAAGTGTCTTTCAAAGTATAAGAAAACTGAAAATAGCACTTTGTT
Organism: Merops nubicus; assembly: GCF_000691845.1. NCBI lineage: Eukaryota > Metazoa > Chordata > Aves > Coraciiformes > Meropidae > Merops > Merops nubicus. The sequence continues at coordinate 23,366 of NW_008624871.1, read as the reverse complement.
ATCTCTTCCTGAAGTAGCAGCTAAAAGGTCACTTCTGAAGTTCACCTGGCAATCACATCACTGCATCTGCTTGTTGAGGTGTGCCTACACCGAAATGTCTGCAGGCTTGGGGTGGCTTAGTCAGTCCAGGTCTTTCTCCCAGTCTGAATCAGTTTAGCAGTCTCAAGTTTAGAAAGTTTAGTTTGTCTTGGCCAAACCCTTGTATCTGCATGACAGCAGAGGTGCTTATTAAGATTACCATGAAATTACAATGCGGATGATATGGTTTTTGTGGTTTCTCCATTTGCAACATGCCTGCATTGCATGGCGCTCTTGAGACACTCTTGTTGGTGGCACTGCAGTATGGGGTTGGTGAGTTGCCAAGACAACTTCTACTTGTCATTGCTGAGTGTCAAGTGGCAGTCAGCTGAGAACATACGCCTAGAACGTAGGTGTGGAATAAGCTATAGGATAAATGTCAAGTGCTGGCAATGGAGAAAATGCTGATATCACTGTATAATCATCTCTAAATGAAACTGCACAAAGTAGGAGTGAATGCTTTGCCTGTCCAAGTTACAGGAACTATTTGAGATCCGTGACTCAAGATGTGAGTTCTGGTGCCAGTTTGACATGCAGAGTTAGATCCATCCGGGGCTCGGTCTGTGTGCACAAACACCGAGGAGGGATTCTGAACCATGATGGTGACCTCATTATTGAGTTGGCATTTGTTGAAGATGTCAGGGTTGGGCTACAGAGTGCTGCAGCACACTCAGCACCAACCTGGTACAATCTAATTCTTGTAAGTGAATTCTTATTGCTCTTGGAAATGACCGATTACCGTGGTGCCCAGGGTGTAAGCTGGCAACCCTGCTGTGTTAACGACCCACCATCCCTGCGTGGAACTTTAGTGACTGCTGGAGCTTCTTGTGATCCTAGAGACAGACATCAAGGGCCATTGATAGGCTTGGGGACGTGGCCTGTTCCTGGTGTAACCACTGCAATTAATGGAATAATGAAATCCAGTTCCCAACCTATTTTATTTTGTTCTTCTGTCTTTTTAGGAACGCTATATAAAATTGATCTGGAAAAGAAAAGTTGATGACTGACAAAATAATTATCCTCCCTTGAAGCCTCAAACATATGCTTAATAGTGTTGTGTTGTTTAATCTGTGCTGAATTTTTGTTGATTACATTCAAAATAAAAATCAATGTGTTGGATGGATTGGACAATCAAAATTCTAATTTATGTCGGTTTTTTAACCTTTCTATGCATGATACTTTAGCATAAGTAGCCTAAGCCTGTTTCATTTATAGCATTTTTGTAGATCCTCCCTATTTTTAATATTCCTCTGTTAAGGAGATTTAAAATTCCTATAAAATTTGCAATTCTATATGGATAATTTATGTAATTATCACAGTAAATTATGCAGGTTCCTGTGCAACTCTGTAGTAATTCTTATTTCAAGAATTACTATTGTTGCTTTTGACTTATAATTTCAGTGTCATTTGAACTTAATTTCTGTACTGTGCATCGAAGCAGTCTTACCCATATCTGTAACTGTTATTGAGAATAAAATTAGACAGTTAAATTAAGATTAAACATTTTGAAGTTGATAAAGCAGAATTACTTATCCTACTTTTATTTATTGACATTCAGAAGTAGGATTTTGGTTTAGACTCTTTCTCACTTTAAAATGAACATGATAAATGTGTTATTTTATGCTAACCATGGGTGATGAAGTGGTTGATTTCATGTTCTCTGTGATAGCAGACAGCTCTCTTTTCTTAACTGTCTAGGACCTGCCATTGAGCTTGAAAAAGTAAAAGCAGAATCAATTGAGCCTGAACCTGAGGTACAGAAGACCTTCAGTGAGGAAGCAAATACATCAACGTACTATCCTGCCCCTGTTCCAGTAATGGACAAGTATATTCTCGAGAATGGAAAGGTATTTTAAATTAAATATAGCATGAATAACTTGTAAATGTCCATCAGATGATTTTTCTTGTGGAATTTTCATGATCTCAGGGGTTTTCCATGGTAGCAGACTTCCTCAGTTTTCATAAAGGTATGCTATTAGGCTGAGGAAAATTATGAAATTACGCAAATATAAACCGCATAGAAGGTTATCCTCAGGGATGAGATTGCTGAATGCTGTGCAACACAAGGAATGGAGTTAATAACTGTACATGCACAGCAAATTGGCCTAGCCTTCAATTGGTGAGAAACGTAAATCCCACCTAGTATAGACCAGTTAGTAACCCACATTATGAAGTTACATCAGCCTGTTTAACAGAAATACTTTTTCCTAGAAGGTCTTTGATAGTAGTTTTCATGTGCTGTAGTCATACTGCAGAAAAGCCTTCAAGTTTTGGTTGGAGTCCAGTAGATAGCTATGAACCCCTGGAATCCTCCCTTGATTCTGGTAGAAGCTCTGCCATTGAATTGAGCTGATGGAGTGCCACTTTCCAGATACTTCTGTAAAGTTGATGAAATACCATCTAGCTACAGTTTGCCAGGATCTCTGCCTGATAGCTTTTCAGACTTCAGCATGTTCAGCACATTGTCCACTCATCTACCAAGGTCTGCTTTTATAGCTTGGGCCATTATCATTAAATGAACATTATCTTTCTTTTCCAAAAGTATATGTCCTTCAGAATGGCTCATGCAGATCCCATTTCTTAGATATGTATGGATTTGGTGCCATAATCAGAGAACCTCTGAGGAGGAAATGTCCCTTTCAGCTTTGGCGTGCAGTGGAATTGCTGATGGGATAGCATGAGATATTACATTTTCAGATCTGTGTTACAAGATTGACTGCACAAGTGTCTGTCATTCTTGAAGATGAGTTTGACATAATTGTTGAGGACAAAATGTGTGTGAAAAATAGTGTAATCTTGGCAGCTTGACAGGTATTTGGTTCAGATTGCTTTTCTTGTCTAATATATTTAACGTACGTTGTTTGCTTGTAAATTTTTTTTATATATTTGTGCAATGCAAACATAGCATGTATTACTGTGAGAGTTTGCTTTATCTGCCTTTTTTTTCTGCTTAAGGTCTGTGGGATAGGGCACGTCCTTTCATACTTGTATGCAGCTTTTCCCACACCTTTATTTCATCTGCCAGCTTCTTGGCACTTACGTTGCTGAAATTTTCTCTCTCTTTACAGATATTAATACCTCTTTAACTTTCCTTTTGTACATTTTTTCTCCAATTTGCCTATTTACTGGGGCTTCAGCCAGCTCAGATGCCAGAAGTGTGAACTAATAATGTGTTGGAGGTTGTTGTTTTTTTTTTTTTTTTTCAGTTTTCCTTACTTTCTTTCATTATTCCTTTATTGACATGCACCACTAGTGTAGCTGAAATACTTTTCTAGAAATCTTGTCCTTTGTGGCATCGGGTTTGATCTTAGGATTCTTTCAAAGGAGATAAATCTTTCCCCTCCAGAGGGAGAACACAGTTACTGAAAAAGAGCCTGTGACATTCATTTAGAGAAAAGAAAAGAAGGGGAAAAAGAAGGGAAAAAAATAGCTCATCTTCTGGGAAACATTTTAGATACAGGTTGCACATGTTAGCACAGTTATGGTGGTGAACTTTGCTTTGAATTTGCTGGTTTTTTTCTGTTGCGTTATGCTTGAAGGCTGATCCTGCAGTTGCTGAAATTAGGGGTAAAGTTCCCATTGATTTCTTCAAGCCGAGGGTCTGGCCCATGGGGCGGCTCTTCCAGCAAGGAGAACTGGCTTCTGTATCTGGAGTACAGTAAGCTTCCCATAGCCTTGGGAGTAGTAGGAAACAGTACTGAGGTTGTTCCACAGGGACGTAAACTGAGACATGGGCAGATGAAATTCCTTGCCATAACAGTGCTAGAAATAGGAAAAAGGGAGACAGAAGATTTCTGTGTCTGGCTGTCATATAGTTGCTTCTACCGTAGGTGTTTCATAGCGGTGATAACATTTTTTAAATAAATGAAGCATGTTCAAAGAGGATATGATCTGTCTGAATGAATCATAAATATTAAAAATACTTGCTGTAACTTGTTTTCTTTTAAGTAACTTAAGGCTAGTGAATAATGTAGTGGCTTAAGAGACTAAACAATCTTTAGCAAAGACAAACCCTAATTTTGGCAGAAGAAAATCAGATTCTTGATCAATTAGAGCAGTTTCTACAGCTAATGTACTGCAGACATCCCAAATTTGACAAATCACAACATTTCTGATCTCAATTATTTTCTAAGTAAATTACACTCACTTTTACAGATAACTTTTCCAAGATCAAACCAGAAGAACTGAATTATAGATATAACTCAATTGTTTTCTGAGCACAAAATGCTCGTTCTGATTGAAGTTGTTATACAGGATATGCAGACAGCACCAAAAGAGCACCAATTTAAAGCAATTAAGAGGCTTCACAACAGAGAAGGAGGAGGAAAAAAAGAAGGGATGTTCACATTGTGGTTGTTACCAGTTCCATTTCTGTCCTTTATGAAATCTAAATCCAGTGCAGACTTGTGAAAAGATTCTTAGAATCCCTTTAGTGGAGAAGATTTTGCAGGAGAGGCAGCTTGCTTTATGGTTGTATACTTTGAGGAAGTTAGACTTTTCATTTGTTATTTTATAGTGTAGCTGGTAGCCAAACCATTAATATTTTTCTATTTAAACAACTCGTTGCTTTTGAAGGATGCTGTTGTAATAAAAAATTTCTTCGGCTTATAGGCCTCATTAATAATTAAAGCAAGTTTCCATTTAAAGGAAAAATGGTATTTGGTTGAATACAGGCAGTAAAATTATGGGTGTATAAAATTTTACAGTAGCTTTGTCCAATTTTCATTGCATTTAATGGGACTTAACGTGACACTGTTCAGATCTGTGTAGGTAGCAGGCACAGTTTATGTAATGCCACATCAAAGGAGTAAAACCAAAAAAGCCAAGAGCAAAACAGTTAAGTCAAACAATCTCCTAATATAGTTTTGCCATAGAGCTTTAACAGGATGATTTATTTAATCATGAGGAGGCAGTAAGTTTTTATTAAAGGTTAGTGTTACATTGGATCAGATTTTAGAAACCTAAATTTTGGATATAACAATCTGATTAATACGTAATTTTGGTATTTTGCACTTTCAGAGATTATCTGAGAGTAAGTTGTGTCTTCTTCCTTTCCAGTGCAGCGAGCTCTCATCAGTAATTAGAATTCCTAGGTCATGCATTAGCTTGTTACGGTTGATGAGGAAGTGTGGGTCCAACCAAATGAAGTTCAACACCATGCAGACAAAGCTTTCTGTGTGCAGAGGTAGTTCAGGCGTCTGCACTGTCCTCCAGGACTTGGGGGCATGGACATGCCAGGTGCAAAACATTCTCAGTGGTTCCACCCAGGGCCAGCGTTCGCATCCTGACTGCACTCACGTCACACCCATACTGATGACCAGTGGAGTTTTTTCCCTTGCTGTTGCTCTGATGGTGTCCTGGTGGGACTAGCAGCCCAAGACCAAGAACCACAGATTCTCATTCTGTGTTCATCTGGAGCACTGGGAATCTTGGGGTGGAGAGCTGGTGTAGCTCTGTGGGAGTCCACCCAGTATAGTCAGTGCTGAGCAAGACCAAGAAACACAACTAGTCTGGAGCAGCTTCCTTTTGGAGACTCTCCAGTGGCCTCATGCTGCTTTTCCCAGTACCCGTATTATCCTGCTTTACCACTTCGGTTAGACATCTCTGCTCCCCATTGTCTAGATAGTGGAAAGTTTGTGAAGTTGCAGCAAAGAGTCGTTGCCTCACCACAAAACAGTCTTCATGTGGGTAGATTGATCTTACATGACAGGCAAACTTCATGATAGAAGTGGAGGTTTTACAAAGCTTCCAGACTCTCTTGGCTTATCGTGAAATTGGAGCTCTCAAAATCTCTTCCCCCCTTCTAGTTACTTTAAACAATCAGATGGAATTTTGCCAACAGGTACAGGATGCAACTTAGGAAGTATTTCCCTCTCTACTGCCTCCGAAATATGCTTTGGGTAAGGCCTGTTTCAGCTGGAGGGAAGCTTTCATATTAAAGGCGATGTGTCATCTTGCTCCTGAATTAGGCTGGTGCAACTGCTTGGTTTACATGCTGTGCATACCTTTGTAATACTGGATGTGTTTACTGTTTCCTCCTTCTATCTCTGTTCCTGACCATAGTCTTTGAAGGAGATAGGCTCTGTGGGGGGGAAAGCAGAGAGTAAGAAGGCTTGAATACAAAAAGGAACTATATTATATTAAGAAGTTGACTCGAACTCCTTGACCCACAAAGTTGGAGAAATTTCAGAATTAGGCAAAATGGATTTGTTCAGCCCTAATTACTGTTATTATAGTATCTAATATTAATGTTCCTACAGCACTTGGATACTGTTTTGTGCTACATACCATAGATAAGTTGTTATTATTACTACCTTCTAGGTCCATCTTGGCAGTGGAATTTGGGTAGATGAGGAGAAATGGCACCAGCTGCAAGTAACACAAGGAGATTCAAAGTATACAAAAAATCTAGCGGTTATGATTTGGGGAACAGATGTTCTCAAGAACAGAAGTGTCACAGGAGTTGCAACCAAAAAAAAGAAAGATGCCGTTCCCAAGCCACCTCTCTCACCTCACAAATTAAGCATTGTCAGAGGTAGGTTATTTGAAAACTTTTGCTTCCTGCTTTGGAGTTTAACCATTAATCACTGAGTTGAAAGATGCTTCTTTTCAGCTCATATAAAATTAACTGATTAAAAACTGTAATTCAGATTGCTATTGCATTGTGAAGTGCATATATATCCAGGAAAAGTAAAAACACATTGCAATAGCTGTTCACAGTGCAGGCCTTTACAGCTAAAGAGTTGTACACTGACTTCAGTAAGGTTCCAGAAGATCATCACTTTAAACCACTTGCAGGACAGGACTCTGAGCCTGGGGAACAACTCATTGTTCTGGAATTCATTTATAACATAATGATTTTTTAAAATGCATATATTCCTTTCAACAAGCCTAAGAGTAGCTTTACCACATTCTTTCATCCAGAATATAACCAACTCTGGCATGAGGCACAGAAACTATTATAGCTGTGAGTATAAACCTACGCATACCTTCAAAGGCCAGAAAGAATAGTTTTACCCTTTTAAGTGGAGAAAATGGAAATAGTAAAAAATAATTGTTGCACTTGGACTGGAACATGAACAGGAAGTGTGAATAGCTGACCTGTCTGGCAGGAGAAATTGCAGTGGCACTTTCAGTAGCTGCAAGCCCAAGTCCATGTGTGTAGCGCTTGGAGAGAGAGAAGACCTTCTTTATTTCAGATGAACAATCAATTTTAGTCCCTTTCTACCATCATACTTGTGTTTTGCATTCATTTCTGTCTCTCTTGGTATTTCTGGCTTCTTTTTTGAGTCAGAACTGAGTCGGGTCCTCATGAAACACATACCAAAATTGAATTTTTAGGTTTTGTGTCCATTCTAAATTGCATTAGGGTTGAAAGAAATCTCCCTATTTGACTGAGTTGCATTATTTTGCATTTTGTGTTCTTAGTTGCTATATGCTCTTAACCCCAAACTCTAAGAGCTGTTGTAATCTGCCTTGCAGGTACCACATTTTGGAAGTAAGAAATAGTGATTCCTTTTTGAGTGTGTTGCAAAGAACTTTCTAGTTTCCTTGCTGGAGGCTGTTGTTCCTTAGGGCTGCTGGCAAGGTTGCTTACCTGAGAATTTCCTCTTCTACTTGAGTCAGGGCCACTCCGTGTTTCTTGAGCCATTTAAATGGTAGCTTTCTTTAACCCCTCTTGTTCCCTTGTTTGGACTAAAGAGAGTTTGGGAGTATGCTCTGAAAGGTATATGGTGAGAGGCAGATGAGGCCCTTCCCTTTCTTCTCTTCCATACCTTTCTACTCACCAGCAATTCAGCTTTTCCCTATTTCCTTGGTTTTTTTCTGTGTTTTCTGCCATACTTTTGCTTCCAACCTCAACCCTCATTTAAATTCTACTGTTCCACACCCTGATTTTCCGTGTTCCTCATTCCAGTGTTTGTTTCACTTTGTCTTTGACTCCCTTTTTTGTTACACTCAAGACTGTACAATCTCCTCTTGAACCAGTTAAACTGCATGGCCAATGTTTGAGGTGGCAGCAGATAGGCTTCTTATATTGGTGGTACTGGGTAGCACATAACTGTGACTTTCCACGTTGTTGGTCCTTTGCGTTAATGTTAGCAGGTCTTGCCCCATCATGCCAGCAGTGTTTCCTGGAAAGCTGGAAGTGATTAAATAAGTTGTTCTGGAGAAGAAAACAAACCAAAACAAGTAGCAAGTAGACAAGTGGTGAAATGCGAGGGATTTAGAGTTTACATAGCAAATTGTTTGCATCGAGTATCACAGAAGGAGATAAAGCTCCTTGTTAGTCTTTGAGGTCTACTTGAATCCTTGATCCAGTCAGAAATATGAAGGGATGTCTGTATGCTCCTCTAAAGCCAAAAGACAAAGAAGGAGCAGAACCCCCAAATCACTCTTTGGAGCCCCCTAAGGCAGCATCCTTATGTGACTACTAAGCTGCTATTTCTGCAGCCCCTCTTAGAAACGGAAGATGAAAAACTGTGATGATCATGGATCAGTTGGGGCCACTGACTTTTAAAAATCACAGCTGATGAATGAGTTCTGTCAAGTGATTCTTTGCTTGACCTTGTGGCTAAACTAATAACATAGCCTGTCTTTCACTGGAAGCTCACCTTATTAGGTCTATCTCCCACAGCCTGGGAGTATTTCTGAGATTGTTGTAGTACAAGCTGATATCCTATAAACACACTGGATTTCTTCAGGTTCTCAGTGACGTGCCTCTTCTTATGTGTTGCAGTTCAAATCATAGCTCACTGAGGATCAGCATTTTGGCTGCCAGGCTGCATGCTGATTAATTGTATTTATTTTATATTCGCTATGTCTTACAACAGAAAATTCACGTTGTTTTAGATGATCTTATTCTGTGGACACAGGCTGACTTATCTAAACTAGATTTTTGAATGACAGCATTAGCTCTTAATGTGTCTAGTATCTCCAGCTTCTTAAAAATCCCTACTGTGTAGTATATAGTAAAGAAATTATAGAAAGTATGATGCATAAGCACTGTTATAAACCTTACTGATTCAAAATAATATTTTGTAAAACTTCGGAGAGCTTTCAAAATGAACTACAAAGCATGCATAGTACTTCATTTTCATAACTTTTTAATAGGACGCATTAGGAATGTTGTAAGCCGAGTTAATTAAGTGATAATCTCGATGGCTTTCTGTTTATGAAGCAATAAATGACTACTGGAATAGATTACTAGGCAAAGCAGAAGAGTTTAACCAGTTGGGTAAGCCTACACAAAAAAATACATCGTTCTGTTTATGAAAACAAAAATACCCAAAGCTGCCTCTTGCTGTGGAGGTGGGTGTGTTGCACTACTGCTGATTTCAGTAAGCTCTGCAGGATTCTGGCACCCAGCTGCCCGCTCCGTGAGGCAGAATCATCTCAACTTCCATTGTCCTCGTTGCTTTTACTGTTGCTCCCTTTTAGTATTCCAGTTAAGTTCACAAAGTGCAGCAAGATGACTCTTGACCTGAAAGATCTACTAGTAAAAGTGAAATAATACCCAGGGACAGGGCATCTGATAAAGCTGTAGATGTTAGTGTATGCTGAAATTATTTTAAAAATAAATCAGTTAATGTCTTCTACTGGTTACTGCTTTTCTTCCTAACCATTATCATTTACTTACTGCCTTGAAGGTGTGAAGGTAGGAGTGACTCACAGGGAACTGTAGGTAACAACAGTTCTGGTGAGACTGTACACCTGGGAAAAGGTTCTAAACATGCTGTGGAGATATGGACAAATACAAGAGCTAGGCAGGCAGGACTGATGCTGTACAAGGCTGGATTTAGCCTTGTTTCTGTATAGAAAGCCTGTTAATGTAGTCACAGTGTATCTTGAAGTTGGTCATGCCAAAGATTCAAGCCTGGTGAAAAATCTTGACTTTACCAAGATAGCCAGTGAATCAATGAAAGCTTCTGTTGTCTTGCAACAAATACACACAGTGCTTACTCAGTGCTGTCTCTTGAGTCCTTGGCTCAACACAGGGCTATGTTCTTTTCTAAAAATATCCTAATGGCTCTTTCCTTCTTTTTTTTTTTCTCTCCCCAGAATGTTTGTATGATAGAATAGCACAAGAAACTGTGGATGAAACTGAAATTGCACAGAGACTCTCCAAAGTCAACAAGTACATCTGTGAAAAAATCATGGATATCAATAAATCATGTAAAAATGAAGAAAGGAGGGAAAGTGCAAAGTACAATTTGCAATAAATTTCGGATTTTTAATAAAGTCTTAGTGTTTTACTTAAGTGTTGTTTTTTTCTTATTTGTGTGGCAGTTTTGCTGATGGGAGAAGCTGACTTGAAGCATTACTTTCCTTTTCTGATTCATTTTTTGAACGGATCTGTTAAAAGCCTTTCTATGGTGTAAACTGTTTTTAAATAATGTAAGATATATTGTAAGTCCACTCGCAATGAAACCATGAATTTTCCAAGTTTTTTCCAGTGTGGTACAGTATGTTACCTGCAGTTTTGTATATAGGTTGTGATTCTGCAATGGGCAACACCCATTTTGCCCACATTTTGTTTTACTGGAGTTAGTGGATCTAGTCTGCAGTGAGTATCTGCGTAGAGGGAAGAATTGTACTAAATCCACTTGGCTATTGAAAGGGGTTTTATTGTATTTTACAAGGTGTTTTTCTGAACTGAAATTTTAATAATTTGTTTCTATAAATCTTTGTTTTGATCTCTAACAATATATTTGGTCAAAAACACAGAAAGAATGCTTCTTTTTCACTTACTATCTTGTAGCTAGATCACCATTGCCATTATACTCTAAAAACCAGAAGTCCACAGCAAAGAACTGTTGGAAGTTGTAAAACCATGATAATTTATTTTTAAAAATAAACAAATTAAAACCTATTCTTTTTCAGGCACCAATGCACTTTTCAGATTTCTGGTTGTGGTACAAAGCTCTTCAGTATGTTCACATTACTGTTCTTGAAACACTATCTTCTTAGTGTATTTGTATTTTCAAGCAGTTTAAAGATCACAATATTATGGCAAGTTCATGTTTAATAGAAAATTTAGTACCAGTCTGTCCAGGTCCACAATTTGTCTTCGGATGCTTTTGGCACAAATTTAAATTATAAATAAAAACCATTTTCTACATTGTACTTAGACTTGCGATGCGAAGTTACAAGGAATAATTTGAATTATACCTTATTGTGTGCAAGTAAAAGAAAACAACCTGAAGACTTGTTTTGTGAAGGATTTTGAGAGAAAGGTGTGTAGAGGTGGCTTAGGGCCTGGACTGATCAGCTTCAAGGGTGTGTTATTTTAGTGATCTTAGTTATCCTTCTGTTTATTTTAGGCACATGGATGTGGTGATCTACCTTTCACACTGTCAGCTCCGGAGTGTCAGCAACTTTCTTTCCTACCACTGCAATTCTACTTCCTGTAGTTTGGAAAGATTTACTGTGTCCTCCCTGTAGCACTGGTATACCCTGTCCACCATGTGTGCTTAACCGATGTCTTAATCCAGGGCACAGCTATTTGTTTTATGCTTTCTAAAGTGCAATTTCACAACTGGCTTGTGCCAATCCCATGCCTTCCCTTAAACTAGCACTTGTGGCTGTGCGGATGAGTTGGATCTCACTGGTTTCCAAGGTTCCTTTCAGAAAGGCTGGTGCAAATAGCATGGGCCCAAGGAGCACTCATAGCGACGTGTGGGAAGAGGAGGAGTGTTTTTATGGTGGCTTATGTGTGCCCTGAAATTGCATTTAACAGCCTAGCTTGTATCCTGTTAATCTCAAAGTGTTCTTAGGTAGTGCTTAATGAAGTGCATAAATGTTTATGCTTCCTAATTTGGGATTCTAAATAGAAAATTAATGTTTATAACGCCAGGGCATGTATCCTTTTATTAATTAAAGGACAAAATAGAGATATCATTGAAGAATCACTTAAACGGCAAGTTCCCACTTTTCAAGCAGACTTGTGAATGCACATTTTTTTTGCAAGTGATAATCCACTAGTGGCAATCCACTAGTTTGGGGAAAAATGTTCATAATTTTTTCAGTTTATTATGGCCTTAGTACTAATATGTTTTCCTTATAACCGATTCTTTAATGAGAAGATCAGAGCTCTTGTGCTTCTTAAAAAAATACAACTATTTGAAGACAGCATTTTATGAAAACTGGGAGAAGCAGATTAGAATTTAATTAGAGTTAGGACTCCAGCCTGGGCCCAAGTCAGAGATTCTGTTTTTCCCCTAAACCAACATCATCTTTCTAAGGCTTCTTCTTGACAGACTTGTCCCATCAGACATTAATGCTGTGTACAGCTGAAGAATTTACATGTCGTCTCTTTGAGGAAGGTATCTTACAACTCTTCATTCATTTCTTCCTGGATTTTCTATCAGACCAGGTCCAGAAGATAGTTTTTAGGGGAGTTCCAACAGGAGCATTGGGTGGCGCAAAAAGGTTTACTCACTTTGAAGCAGTGTTGTGGGGGGGTAATACTGAGTCCTTTGGACTGGACAGCTGGTATTTAAAATATGGGCATCCCCTGAAGCTGTGCTGAGGTATGGTAAAGGAACAGGACATGTTAAAAGTAATAAACTTCTATTGTATTAGAATTTGCACTAAATCTTTGGATTCTGGAATTAAGGTTTTGCTACTAATGAGCCAGTTTACACTGTAGTTGTAAGGCAATGTGCGGAGGGCTCTGCAGTGGGTAACAACTGTGTACGAATAACATTTTTAGACTTATATTTGGTCACTACTCTTGTCTTTTCCTCCCCATGAACCCATATGGAGACCGTGCTTCTTTCACAATGTGTCTTTTTCAAAGAGGGAAGTAGGCTACAATTGGGTATTCCGGCATCACCTGAGAAAAAGACAAACTTTTCTGCATTGTAATACTGATGTATAAATTAACTGTAGATTTAATTTCACTCCGTTACAGTGCATTTGTAGCTGGTGCTTCTTGTTGGTGCATTAATTCTTTGGTAATTGTGCCTTCCTGCTTTGCTCATAGTGTCTGCCATGAATCTACCATAGGAAACTATGCAAAAATAGCACCTACTAACTTTTTCCTGCTCTGGCTTAACTTCATGCTTGTACATCATGTGAAAGGGGAGAGAATTTGGAGATAAGTAGGGTTTATTGTACCCTGTAATATCCCTCGTTCATCATTCTAAGGTTTGTGCTGTGCTGTTACTTCATGCTGTAAGCCTGGATTTGTACCTATCAGAAAACCACTGATTTAATAGGAACTGACTTTTTGTCCTGAGAGATTGATCTATACTGTTTGTTTCTATTGTTATCAAAGAAGGAAGAAGGTAGTAACAGTTATATGAATAATCTGATCCTTTGTTGCCACACATTGCTGCTGTAATTTGTGATGGACCTGACCTGGTCCATACTAAAATGCCTCTGGCACACTTGTGAGGAAGCAAGATCTGAGTTAACAAAAAGGGGTTTATTTTTTATTAATGATTTTAGAAGGGAAAGGAGCTATTATATTAAAGGGAAGAATCCTCCCAGAGATTTTAATACCTGATTTAAGGTGTTTAGCCACTCAAAAAAAGAAAGCTAGTATTTCTTAGAAAAAGATAATAATAGTTAGGTACTGCTGTTACAGAACAGGTTTGGATTTAGTGATACTTTGTAGAAATGGGACATTTTCTTAATTTTTTTTTTTCTTTATTCATACAGCCAGACTAGAATGCTTATTTAGCCATGTCAAAACACACTGTGGAGGAATTTAAGGTTGCATTTGGTTAGCTATTGAGCATGACTGTCAAAAGAAGGTACAGTCTCCCTGCGGGAGGTCACTGTACCTTTGATCTGTTGTCTGATAGATTACTATGAGGCTGCTTTGTGGTCTTAAGCATAGATTATTGTCCTCTTGGAAGTTTTGAGTAGCAATACATTGAACTTTTTTGGATTTAGTTAAATTGTCAAAATAATTCAACGTCACGCTTCTAAAATCTATAGACTTTGAAAAATAAAGCTAAGTGCAGGTGGTTGTTAAAATACTACTATCTTGATGCAAAACCTCAAAGGAGTGAGAATGTTCCGAGCTGGGAACATTCTGTATTAGCTGTAGCCTCACTGTGCATTAGCTGCGTTCCTGACTTGAGAAACCCAAATTTGGCCCGTTTCTGCAAGGGAAAGCAAGGTTGTGTCACATGGAGCTGTACTTGGGATTATTTCAGTATTCCTTGTTCTGAGGTGAAAATGGCCACTTTTTAGATAAAGAAGAAACTTGTGCTTCTTTAGAATGAAGTGGTAGTTTCCTCCGTATTCGTGAAAAGATTTGTCTTTCTGTGCATGCCTTTAGTCTCAGATTGATGAAGTCATAACATTGATTGCTTAGACTTTATTGGTTTCATTTTTTTTACTGTGGAACTGGGAAGTGATTCATACAACACTGAGGCAATAAAAATGTTATGAAGTGCAATCATTGCATGTTTTCATGCTTGGTAGCTAATTTTTAATTTCACCATCTTGGACACTTTTTCATCCCTTCAGGCTTCCTAAATAGGGAAGGAGAATCATTTGGACTTGGAAAACAGGAAGAGTGATTCAAAAATGAATTAATTTACTTGGCTGTTCATTTGCTTTACTTTTGCAATTATTTCTGCTGTTTATGTTTGAACAATAACTTCCATTCCGTGTGTTGGATACTTGCTTGTTCAGCTGCGCAATGAAATCACAGTCCTGTGGTTGTGAGATCATTTATTTACCATAAAGAGGAAAATATCTCACCTGTGATGTCAGACACGGTTGCATTATGTCTGGATTCGAACAGAGGTGAAAGTCTGGGAGGAGAGGAAGAAGCTGAGCCTAAAGGATTTTTTTTTTTTCCTGTGATGTCTTCTGACTAGAAAACTTCCTACTGAGGAAATTATTTCCTCCACATTCAGCAGAGTAGCAACTTTATATTCCATGTTTATTGTTAGTAAAATCTTAATGGAACTAAACTCTATTAGTGTGTACGTATACTGCATCTAGCTACCTACTTTCATATTAAATTTTAAGTCTTTAGTGATTTGAAATTAAAGAGTCACAGAAAAGTTACTGGACACCCAAGAGAGGGGTAGGCTGGGGTCAATTTGTCTTTTGGGTAGGATAACAACTGCTAGAAGTCCTGTGAAATATAAGATAAGTAATTGTGCTTGTTGGTGCTTGTGTATCCTTTATGGTTAGCATAATCTTTCACGCTTTTGGAGTGGAGAAGGAGATAGGTTTCAGGGGATAGGCTGATTGTAAGAACTGGCTCTGAACACCCTTTGGTGTTCACCCTACTGAATGTGAAGGATCTACTGGGATGGCAGTAGAGGGAAGATGTTGTATAGTGCCATATCACACAGGTACCAGCCTCTTCCACACGAGACTTGGATGAATGGAAAAGCTTACATGGGAGGGTTTCATAGTCTTTCTTTCATACTGGATTATTTCTCAAGTGTTTATTTATTAAATCTTCCTAATTGAATTGTTGTTTAGGTTTGGGTTTTGTTTGGTATTCTGTGGGTTTTGGTTTTTTGTTTGTTTGTTTGTTTGTTTTTAATGTATTTTCATGTGTTTTTAATTTTCCTTGTATTATCATAATGAAATTTTTATGAGAGACATCTTATCTACATTTAAGTTTTGATATTAGCCCATTGATACTTGAAAATAGTGCATTTGGGCATTTTGCGTCTGTGAGTCAGGTGCACTGTGGTCATCCTTGTGGATGAACATCCATAGTGATGCAGGATTTATGGAGGTGCCTTTAGAGAATAATTCTCAAAATATACAGGACTGAATGTGGATGGGGGAAAACATCTGTCTCCAGGTTAATGTTTTGTGTTTCCGTGTCTTGAAGAATATTAGATTATGAAACCTAACACTTCTGAAAGTAAGCTTTTACTTTTTTTTTCCTTTCCCCCTGCATTATATATTAAAATGATTTGGCACTTTCTGGTTTCTTTGGAAGGACACTTTCATCCTTCCAGGACCAACATATGCTGTAAGCTCTGCATTTCACTGTATACCTTAGAGGAATAAACAATTGAGGATGTAGAATTTGGGGAGAAGGTGATGTAGCATCTCTTCTGCTTTGGAGCACCATGCAAGGAACCACCCTCCTTGTCTGGATAGGGTAGGACAACCTAGAAGGGGTCTTGTCTTTAGGTATAGTCCCTTAAAGGCAACTCATCCAGCAAAGGTTATTTATTGTCACATTGGTAAATCTGTGTGACCTCCCTTCTGTGGCTTTCTTAAACTTAAAAAGTAACAGAGATCCACTCAGCAGCAGCCTAATGCAGAGGAGGACCTAGGCTGATGGTACAGGAAGCCTAGGAACAGGTTTTGGAGGGGTCACAGGCTTTTTCACCTTCCCATGGAGAATTAATATATGCAATTTAGATTAAGTCAGTAGCCAAACAGTAAAATCTCAAGCAGTTTGTTATTTAAGGTTACAATCAGTGAGAAGTTTTATTAATTTAAAAAAAGTCCAATTACTCTTATGTGCCAAGAATTTGATTTTTAACAAGTAGAATAATCAGTGTTTTCTTCTACAGGCAGGGACCTCTGTCCAGTGCACTTACACAGCTGTATGTTTACAGATGTGTTGCTCAGTTATTCTGTATCAATCTGTCTATGCCATGGAAGTCCACAAATCTCTCATTTTCCTGATGTTAGCCAGCCCTGTCTCTTTTCAGGGCCTTCCTTTTTCTTTTCTTTTCCTTCTGCACGTGGGAGGCAGCATTCTGGTGAGGAGACAGCAGCGTTTCACAATTCCTGCCTTGCAAGTTGCCAGCAGGGTTCTGAAATGAAATACCTGCTTGTTGTTCTTGGAGATAAGTGACAGAGAGCGAGAGCGTTTCCTTAGGAGATGTGGTAGTGCTGCTGTCACCATGAGGCAGGCCTGGCAGCTCAAGGACTTCACAATGCAGCGTTTTCTCTTTTTTCCTTTCTGAGCCAAAGCACAGACTGTGGCAAAGAATTTACTCTGATGTGAAGGTCTCAAAGTGGTAATATGGAATAAGTAAATCTTTCAACAGTGTCTCTTAAAAACGTTTATGTCTCAAAACAGAGGCTCCCCTGCTTTTTCAGAGGCTCAGTGGCCTGGAAGTTCCCCACCTGATTGCTGCGCCTAGGTTTGGGTTGTCATTTCCATCAGGTGAGCAATGGAAAGCATTAGACACTTTGACAGATTATACTGATTTATGACTTTAAATTGCCTTCTGGGACTCAATTTTTCCATTTACTATATGAAAAACAGCCACTTCTTGATCTCGAGAAGAAAGAGCTGTTTCAAAATCCTGTGATCTAAGTACTGCTCTTTGAGAAGGATGTTCTTAGCTGTCAAGTTACGTGCCTAAAGATGGGTGGAAAGACCACAGGCTGTGGTGCATCTGCTGGTCAGTCATTCCATGAGATTGTGTTGCTTCCCTGCAGAACACATCCTAAAGCTTCTCTTGGATACTTCTTTGAAGAGACGCCTTGGTCAGACTGCAGCATGCTGCTTAAAAACCCAAACATTCTTGAAAAAGTATCAAAGTATTAAATCCATCTTTTCTTTGAGTTGTTTGTTCTAGTAGGTAATTACCCTTGCTGCTCAACTTGTGCCTTAGTTCCCTATGATTTTTTTCTGGATTAAATTCTCATACCTGGTTCTTGATTTGTCTGTCTTAATATCCAATTAGTACAATCCTGTTATGAAAACACATTTCTTAAAATGAGTATTTATCTCTAATACACTTTCCTCATTGACTTGGTACTACACATGTGCCAACAATGAGACAGAGCATGTTCTTTCTGCTTGCCAAACTGCTTATTCATGTATTCAGAGCTCAGCCAGGCAGGGAGGTGATGGTGCTGAATTGGGCTGCAAATAGCAGCAGACAAGCAGCTTCACAGAAAAGAGGATACCCAAGCAATAAAATGTGGAAGAAAGGGATGCCACAGTCAATTTACTATTGTTAAATCTTTTACCACCTTCAAGACAGTCATGGGGTTTTCTTGGTTGATGGTACCTTGCATTCCTAAAGAATGGTGAAGACATGCTATCATTGTGCTGTTGCCTATGCTCAGATATCGTTAGAGAGAGACAGCACCTTCTGTGGAGTTACTTCATGCTGGAACCTCCAGCCAAACCTTACAAAGGAATCAGACCTGACAGGAGAAGGGCTTGCTCTGCATCAGCCTTTGCTGTGTCCACTCTCCTATTTTGTTTGACTGTGCCTGCTAAAAAAATTAATATTCTCAGTTAACCTCAGAAACAAGATGAGGAGCTTCCAACTTCCATCACTGAGATACTTTAATGAAAATTGTTCTTTGCCAGATTTTTGAAGGTCAAAACCAGCTTAAATATGTAAACAAAAATTATATCAAAGTAAAGCAACAAAACCTTGTAATTAATTGTTTTTTAAGAAGTCCATTCCTTCCTTTGAGAATTTTGAATAGTGTCAGATAAGGTTCTTCTAAACTTCCTTCATCATCGCTCTGAAGATTCCCTGTTAATTAACTTAGTCATTTATAAATGCTGTGAAATGATGTTATTGGCTTATTTCTATTTGTAAAGGCACCGCAAAATTTGTGCACTGCGCCTTTTGAAAAGTAACTAATGTTTCACTCTTAAATGCCTATTGATATTTTTGTATTTCCCATTGATTTGAAATTAATACCTCTGCCAATTTGAAGCTCACACGTTGGGTTGTCCGGGTTTCAGTTACAAAGAATGGACAGACCAGCATCGTTGGGCTGATCCAGTTAAAACAATGACCTTCATCTGATGAGCTCAAGAAAAAAAAAGGTACTCGTAATGCTCCACCTAATCCAGGCTTCCTCCCTCTCCGGGGGTGACTGAAGGTGGCCCTTTGCCATGTGATTTGGGAGGAGCTGTGTAGGTTTTAACTAACTACAAGCTTAACGATGGGAGGGGTAGGATCAGAACAGATCAAGTCCATGTTGTAATACCGAGGGCAGCAACCAGTTGATTCTCTTACGATCCCACCCCGGTGCTGCAGTATTATTAAACAGTCTGGGCAAGGCCTTGATGATGTTTTGAATGGTTATGGGTGGTGCAGAAGTTGCTCTCATGGTCTCCATGCACACTTCACTGATCCAATCTCCTGCTCTGGAGGTCAGGTAGAACGTGTACCTGAAATATTTCAACTTTGGACTGCAAGATGTTGTCAGTTTTTCATCCTCTTTGCGTAAGGGGTTTGCTCTCATCATAATCTGACCTGTGGTGGGATCCATAAAGTACGACGTGACCCACTACCTAGGGCAGCTCAGCTAGCTCTCCTAAGGGCCAACACTGCTAGTCAAGAGCCTGCCAACTTTCCATGCTCCACAGATGAGGGTGTGAGGTTGTTACAACTGACACAATTCAGGTGTCTCTCTGCAATGGGTTTGATTTGAATCTTCAGTACTTCTGTGGCATGTTACCTACCACTGCACTGTCAGCTCACAGCATTTAAGACTTGCCTTACATGTTTATTAATTTAAAGCTGATGGCGGTCAGGTTGTTGTAACTTGTGTGATGTTAACTGTGAGGGAGTGGGCAACTGGGGGAGAGCCTGCTCCTGTCAGGCTGTAGAGTTTGGTAAATGCACTGAGGGGTGAGTTCCCCCTGAGCTGGTATTTTCTGAGAAGTTCTTCTAGCCCACTCCTCAGTGCACCTGCACGGCAATTGCTTCTCCTAGAAGGAGAACTATACAAGCAGTTTTGCAAAATTTGGAACCTTTTGTTACAGGATAACAGTTAACTCTTTTGCTCTTTTGTAGTCTGAGAAATTAACTTTAGTGGATCTTTTTTAGCAGAAGAATGTTTTGTGGGCCAGTATTGCCTCTACTCTGCCTATGAGAATGACTTGTTTGTACTGTCAGGTACCCCAAATGAAATTACAGGAAGAATCTGATACAGTATGAGTAAAGGAATGAATATTTGTTACTCAAGGATTTTCTCTTATTAAATACTTCAGCAAAATTTCAGTAGCCAGTGACCTCTTGAGAGGTGACTCACTGCATTTTAAAGGCTTTATAACCAAGTTATCCCTTCTTGTCACAGACATGGAAGAGGAATAGATGGTTCTTGCCTGCAGTTTCCAGTCTCAGGGGAAGTCCCTTTTCACTGCCTGTGGTGATGCTCAACTGCATCACCGCTTTTAATTGCCTCCAGGCTCCTGCAGGACTTTGTGTGTCCCCTCTGGCATGACCTACATCCTTGCAGAACCATGAATCCCTTGGCACTGGTTAGTGGAGACTGAGCTCAGGACAGAAAGTCTTGTTGCTAATCCCTAACTGTCTCCCAGTGCTATAAACTATATGCCAATCTCTTTCTTGTGTCCTTAAATTCATCTGGACTTACATTGCCTTTAGGAGGATACAAATGAATTTTCTATATTAAAGGCGATGGTAGAACATGTGAGCACTGGCTTGAGCATTAAGGACACTGGATGTATTATTGCACTGAAAATCTTGGAAAGATGTGTTAAATAGAGCACAAGTACCTTATCCAATCAGAAATTCGTGCATCATAGTATAAATGTATTCTTTGCTTTGAAAGAGAGAGTAAACAATGAAGTAACAATCCCAGGTGTATCCTGAGTTGCATTGCTGCAGGTCATAGCAAAGACAAGTGTATTGATGTGTCAGGTAATTCAGTTTAATTTGGACGGTTTAAGTTAATGGAGGATAAGGTGATGATATTTAGGGTGACTTAAAGTAAATGCTCCAGTCTGTGGTGGAAAGGAAATGTTCATACAAAATAAGATCAGTTTGTTCCTTTTGGGGGAGTATGGTACTCTTTTCTAAGAATATCTATTCCACTATTCTATAGTACTGAAGATGTATGGACCTGCTGCTGGACTTTGTCACACAGGATTGATGTTACTGGACCTCTACTGTAAGGCCCAGTGCTGCATAGGTGTATCAGTTCCTATTTTGCACTTTCTCCATGTAGTGGTAGATGAGCCTAGAACATTATTCTTCAGGACTGGATTATTCTATTTATTTTCCCCCCCTAGCTTCCAGTTTGAATTTACACATGAGTAAATTCATGCCTATTTGTTCTTGAGCAAACATTGCTGCAATGTTCTAGCAACTTCTTTTCTGTCTTTTAAATTTCACTTGGGAGATGTGCTCACTCACTGATTCATCCACTCTCAGCCCAGTCAGCTTCTTCTGTATTTGTCTGATCTTTCTTTATCGGCGTGTTTTTTTGTGCTGAATTTTATCTGGGGTGCTAGCAGTATGTTATACAGTGACATTATCTGTCTAGAAATGCCTTCCTCTAGAAATACCCTCTGTGCTTTTCATGGCTTTGTCATGCTGAGGGCTCATCATTCAGCAGTAATCAATGGCTCTGCTGAGGTTGTTATCCTTTCTTTGAGTTCCTAACACATACTAGACTTCCTATCAGTCTGCAGGAACTTGTATTTAGGCTGTCAAACTTAATGTCACCTCCATTATTCCACTCTGAAAGTTGTCTTGAGGGATCTTTTCCTCCCATCTGATAGTTCTCTGCTGCTGCATCATACTGATATTACCTTCCTCTATGATGCCATTAGTAGGTGTCTCTGGGGTCTGTGCTTAAACAGTGCTCCTATGAAAACCATCTTTGCTTTTATGTAGATTTGTACCTATTCTAAAACTGTTTGTAAACATTTAACGGAGCCTCAGATTGTCCCAGTGGGGCAGGTAGTTTTTCTAAGTAAATGACAGTGCTCACAAGCAGGGAGCTGGTGACTTGTTCAGCATCATACCTTAAGTCAGAAACGAGTGTTGATGACATAATCCAAATTCCTTTGCTCTAAAAGTCAAATAACACTGCATGCATTTTATCAGGACACTATCCAAAGGCTTTTAGAAAATGTAGTGTATGTCAGTGCAAACTTGAGGCTGGGATCTGGAAAGCTACCTGGGAGATAAATTTAATGGGAACTGAATTTTCAAAGCTGTTGTGTAGCTTTGAAACATGAAGCCTGGATATTTAAACCCCTGATATTTTGATGGATATACTTTCTTGGGCTGCTCTGTGTGTACTTTTCCCGGGTACTGCTACTATACCAGGCTGAGCTTCATCATTGTTTTTATTTATGTATTTCTTAAAGATAAATAGCTCAGGTGGGCTGATAGTACATAATGTCACACTCATTTGTATTTACTGTTTTGGTAGCACTTTTCTTGAGGATTTCTGGCAAGATTCATTTGAAACTTTTGAATTCTTGAAATGCACATGTAACATCTCTGAAAAAAAAAAATTAGATATCCATGATTCTCCCTGATGCCCCCAATCCTGTTTGTCATTGTTGTGTTTATTGTGCAGATTAAGCTCGAATCCTGGAGTGACTGTGAGCTTAAGTAATAATGTGGAGTGAAATCTCCTAAGCAGCCAACTTACAGGGAGTGTGTTCATGAAAAAAACGAATACTAAGCTTCACATCTGGCTGTGTAACGTGGCACCTCCCTTGTAGTGTGGATTAGCATAATTTCCTCTGCTGCCTCAGCACCGCCTTGACTTGCTTCATTTCTCCAGAAATGAACATAATGCATTTTCACGGAAGTTGCCACTTTGGCATTTGCACATGGCCTTACCTGTCCAGCCTCTGAAGCCACTTTCCTGCCTCTGAACCAGGGAGAAAGCACTCCAACTGTAAGCTGCTTAAATAAAACAAACAAACAAACAAACAAAAAAGAACTAATTGTGCAAATTACCTTTTTTTGTTTGTTTTGGGTACAGGGTAAGACTACCCTGAGGCTCTGAGCAGCTTGACCTAGCTGGAGATGTCCCTGCTTAGTTGCACTGGATGACTTTTGGAGGTCCCTTCCAATCCAATACTTTCTATGATTCTATCCCAGTCGTGTACAAAGATTGAGACTAGAATTTATCCTGAGACAAGATAATCTTTTGATGACAAAGTTTCAAATTTGCAATTAAATTTCTGCAGCTTAGCCTTGTGTAACTGTTTCCATATGAGAGCATTTAGTCAACAGCAAATGCAAACTTAAACCTCTCCCCTGCAAGCCAATAAAAGTCAAACTGTTTCAGGGGTTTGCTGTGGAAGTGCACACATGGAGGGTTACAGTGGCTCCCGAGGCATGGTGAGGTCAGGAGTCTGAGTGCTGCTGTGGGTGAGGTGGATGCCAAGGATTAGAGTGAATTTTGTTATCGGGATCCCAGTGGAAACAAGGGATTTTTTCCCATTTCCCACTGTTTCACTTGAAACCAGACTGACTTTAAATTAGTTTTCTTTGCAGGAGATTCCTCTTACACAGAATCACAGACCTGTGCTTGTCCACAACTCCTAGGGCAACAAAAATCTAAATGAAAGCATATATATA
>NW_008624870.1:0-17175 GCF_000691845.1 Merops nubicus | reverse complement strand
AAAAAAACAATCCACGACAGAGGAAAACAGCAGACATCCTCCCATGCATAAAGTTCTCAGTGAGCAGTTTGGTGGGCTTGCTTCTGATGCTATGAATCTCCCTGTCTACTTGGGACAAGAACCTAATTTCTACCCTAACAGACACTTGGGTATAATAAGACAGTTACCTTCTTTGGATGTTTGTTTTTTTCTTTTCTCTTTTACCGTATTTCAGTGTACCATTTTCTGAAGACAAGGAGCACAAGGATTGGGAGTCTGGAAGTCCTAAATTTAAACTCATGAGATTCCAGCTTAACTCTTAAGAGTATTGCCAGAATACTCTTAGCCCATGTTTTCATGGGCTGCCAGTCAATTGGTTCTTCTGCCACTAACTTCTTCAGAAAATGCAGACATCAGTGCTAGTAACAGTTCTGACAATACCATCATTACAGCACATTCCAGACTTTCATCCTTAGCTTAGCAGCACCACACAGACTAGCTTTACAACAGAGGATTAACAATATGACCTCTGAATCACATTTGCTTGGCTCTCTGACTGAGGGCTAAGAGAAGAAGTCTGTCTCCAGAAGTCTGACATGATGAATTTCCCTATTGGTATTATCATAAAGAAAGAAACAGAAAGGAAAAGAAAATGCAGTGAAAACGAGCCATAAAATAATTGCTAATGAAGAAATTAACATACTATGAATACAGAATTAGTAACTGTAATTCTTATAAGAGAACCAGTCAAGATCAGCATAATGATAGTAATATGTATGTTTATATGACAAAAAAAGAATATAGATCTTCAACAGCTCATTAATATTAAAAATAGTATGTTAATATTACTTTAGAAAATGTTCTGAAAATGTTTGTAGGTATACAATTTTATGTTATCTAGGTATTTTTAAGTCCTCATCCCTATAGAATATGAGCAATATTACAATTTCCAAAGGCATTTCATTGCTTTTTGTTTACTTTTCTTCAAGGATGGGAGAATATAAAGATATGAAAAATAGTTGAATGCTCTGTATTTTATCTATAGCTCTGCATATTCACTGTACAGTTAGCCCTAATTCTAGTCTTTCTGGTGTTATAATGTTAATCAAAAGCTTTGCTATTTTACGAGAAAAAGTGAGAAATGCACAATCAGCAACTGTTGAAGCCAAGTGAGAGAAACAAATGTGGCTCTAGATTCTCTTTCTGCTAATAAACTCTCCCACAAACACAGCAAGGAGCAAGCTGAATGTGACTCAGAAATGATCACACTATTTGTACACGGGGGTACCTACCTGTTACAGCACTGCAAAAGCTTCACCCTACTGCAGTCTATGCAGAAAGGACCACTGCAACCTGCCAAAACAATGTCTTGGAACTGCAGGCAACTATGGGATTTTGGGAGAACAGCGGTTGTATAAACCAGTTAACTACGAAAGGCAGAGAAATGGTCTTTGCAGTTATCATAACAGTCAGACAAGGTACAGATTCATGGTCATATAAACCCCAATTGCAGTCACATGCTGAATGGAGAGACCCAAAGACTGGCGAGACATTTCTTCTGCTGTTGGGTAAAAGTCAATTATACCAACTCTGTTGAAGAGGACTGAAGGAACAGGACTGAATATGAATCAGAATGGGTAGATTCCATCTCAGGAAGACTCAGATGAAAGAAGTGACAAGATTTCATAATGAAAAGGTGTGAGTATGGGCAGTGGGGGAAGAAATTCTACAAAAACTTCTCTTAATTTCCTTTTCATCTCATCATCCCTACTTCCCATGCAATTTTGCCTATTTGAAATGCCCTCTCCTCCCAGTCTTTGTCCTTTGCCATTCCTTCTCCTAACAAATGCTTCAGTATTTTCAAGTCCACGGAATCCAACCTAAGCTAATTATTGAATTATAAAAAATATAAATATGAAAACATAAACACAAAAATCATAATAGAAACATATATTGCTATAAATAGATAGTATTAAATAAATATATATTATAAACAGAAATTATTAAACACAGGTACCCTGGGGAAGGAAGGACAAGTGGGAAGCTGGAGACAGGGAATCATTTAAATAATGAGAAAATTTCTGGCCATGGAATAAGAAAGCCAGTGAGTATGTCCCTCTCCTAAAAATTCCAGCATCCTCTTCAGTTCAGACTGCCTCTTATGTCTGCTCTTTGTATCTAATAAATTAGAGGCTCAGTCTACAAAATGTTATCATCGTCACTCCCATGAACCTTCTGAAATCTACAGTAGCTACTGCAGCCTTTGTAGAATGCTGCTTAGAAAACAAACGTACTACATCATGTTACTTGGGAGATCAGAAAGACAGGGTGAATAGGGACATTCTTTGAATTAATATTTAGTCATCCAAAGCTAAAAAACTGTACGTGCAGAAGTGCAAAAAAAAATAAAATTGAAACATTGACTTGTGAATTTTAAATCATTACAGAAAGGAATATGGAATTATAACTTTTCTCCACTGACTTGGATAGATACATAAATTGCACTGTTCTTTCAGAACCACTCCATAAATAAAATCAAGAGTCACAGACCCATTGATGTGCCTTATTCAGAATCAATAAGTAATTTAGTAATAACACATTCTGAAATCTGTGAGCTCTACAATAGGCAGTTTACAGAAACAGGGTAATATTCTTTTAAGCAGTCTGAGAGCCATTTAATGATATTCACTCTTGTTCTGTGTCCAGAGGGTTCATGAGAGCAGCTGCATTCAAAAGGAACTAGCTTTCACCTCTTCTGCATGATTAATAAATGCATTTATTAGTTAGCTGGTTAAATATCTTACTATAATTATGCATATAGGCAAAAAACTGTTCTGTCTGTGCAAGTCCTTACCAGGCTTATGTACAAAGAGATAACTATATCATGCTAACATAACAGCATAATAATGTATCTGATATAATGTGAGTAATTTGTGGTCTACAGATTGCATTTAGTCAAGCAGACATAGAAGCAAAGTAAAGCTGGGGTTTTAATGGGGTTTGTAGCATCATGGAATCACATTCTGTGAACCGTGTATTTGAACTTGAAACTTCTAATGCAGTAATAGCATACTTCTTGTTTCAAAGCAAGAGAGGATCTGTGACTGATAACATTCAGGAGACATTCATACATCCACTTGCAGCATGTACAGAAAAAACGTATACAAATATAATATAGTGTTTAAGATTCTAATGCATATATATCTCAAAAGTGAGTGCTGTAGAAAAGAACATATGGATAAGAGAATAATTTTTTTTCAAATGCCACGGGTTCTTATATTGCAATGCAAATACTGCGTGCTGTCTGTGCAAGATACTAAATTCATTCTATTTCATATATACACAAATATTTAATCACTTTGTTAATTTAAAAGTTTTTTGCCTTTTCACATTTCCCAATTATTGAAGCAAATCAATTACTTACAAAAGGTTACATGTTGCCAGTACTTTTCACATGGGTCCAAAGACTGTGCTCTTTACTTTGTTAAGCATCAACTTTGTTTATTTGACCTGGGTGGCCTGAAACCAGCAGTCACCTGGGCTAGATCTGAGTTAGGAAACCTTTTCACAAGCTGGGATATCTCTGTGGTGCATCCTGGCAGTAAGCCCCAGTCTGAGTACAGATGAACAACACATGTACTTCTGTCCCCTCTTCCCCTAGAGAGGTAGTTGACACAGTTCAGGCCTCTTCCAGCCCAGTACAGATGTCTGATCAGCACACTAACACATGCTACCCCAACAGCTATTCCCCACCTCTTCCAAGAAGCAGCCAGCCTCATGGAAACGTCCCACAACCTATATCCACTCCATAAACCCTATAGCAGGATTTTACAGCTTTTGGACTGGTAGTACCAAAGCACATGTGCAATTTTAAGCATGCGAACTAGTAAGATCTATCCACAGTCTTCTGCTAAGTGGGATACTACAAATGTATTTAAAGTACATTGAAAAATTCCCAAACCATCTCACCAACATGCAGATCATTGGCACAGAGACACTAACATAAGAGAGTTATTCAAGCTCCAGCTGTATTCATCCTTCAGCAATTTTGCTTACAATTTCCACAAAACTGATAGTCTTACTAGCACTTTTTTTTTTTCATTAGTAAATAGCCTGACACCATATCATTGACATATCAGGAATCCAAGAGTAGCAAGCTCCACTTTTACTGGCTTGGGCCACCTTTTAAATGGCTTTGATATGAACATCTTAGCTTATTATAATAAGCAGCAGCATATACATAAAGCACATCTTCATCAGAACCCAAGCTGTGCACCCTATCTGCATTTAGGATTACAGAAAAAAAGCATCCACTTCAGAAGCAGAAGATACATTTCCACAGTAGGAAATCCAACACAGACAAAGCTGAGAGGAGAATAAGAGGTTGGTAGGGTTAAATTAAAAGTTCAGTCTAAAGGCTTAGCAGTGTAAATGCAGTTGTCTGTCAGACAAAGATTGTATTTTCTAATACTGTCAGTCATTTTCTGTAGAAAACTACAAAGTTGATTTTTGAACTGGTCAGAGCCCAGGAGACTTTACATGAAATGAAAAGTAGAATGAAGAAATGCCAAGGAGGCAGTGAACTGTTTAAAGATCCTTCTGTAAAAAAAAAACAAAATAGAAGAGAGAGAGCACAAGAGAGACAGACTGAGATCTTTTAAGCTTAAAAAAACAAGGCCAGAAAAGAAATATAATTTTCAATAATTTCTTATGTGCAAACATCCCAATTGGTGTTGAGCACAAAGTAATCTTCTAAGTACTGTCAAATAGAGCTCACCAGTGAAAGCACTTTCCCAAGTTTTATTGCAATTCCTTAAATTTTATGGAGGCAGTTAAAATGGATGTGAAGTAAAGACAGTATTATCTTAGTGCTTTGTGACAAGCCTCACAAATTATTTTATTCTAAGGAAATTGGTTCTAGCTATTTCCTACTATATACAATAATGATGCCTAGGAAAGACTTACTCCAGTAAAAGCAGTTGTAAACCTGGTTTCTTTTTATTTTATATCTGAATTGGCCTCCAAAGATATTCCTAGAATTAAATCCTGGCATTTCTTGGCCATGTAGGAAATCAGTAATGTCTAGGCATGTCATGCTGCTATACCTCTAGATTTACTACAGAAGATCAGCAGGACTGGGCGAGGGGTTGGGGCAAAGTAATTGTAGAACTAAAAAACTATTTAATCCAGAAATATATTCAAAGAGATAGCTTGGGTTTTGGAAGAATGATTTAAGATTCAGGCTTCCTTTTATATTTAGCTAGTCATTAGAGAGAAAAATGTTTCTGGAATATCTTTAGAGAACATAAAATCAAAGTAGAGGTGACTAGCAAGTCCAAACAAAAGGAGAAAGAATTTCCTATTCAGATCTGTATCTCTGTGAGGAAGAGGCATTCATTATTCCAGAATGTGTGTGCCAGATGAATGTTAATCTTTGCCTTGTTAAGATATCTGGTCAAGTTTTCTTACAGATGCTCCAAATAATATGATTCTAATTTGCAGACACAGCAATGTACACAGACATTTGGGCAAGGATTTCCAGAAGGATAAACAAAGAAGGTGCCAAACTCTGCGGAACCTAAGCAAGAAGTGGATAGCTAACAAATCTAGGTGCCTTGGCAGATCCAGTCTGGGGACACAGGCAACCCTGGGTGCTGGTATTTCAGTTGTATATGACAACAAAACATTTGAAAGGACATGTTTGAAAATGTGCCTGTACAGTTCAGCATTAGCCTGTCAAAGTTCTGCCATTATTTCTTCTACAATCACTGAACAGCTATCTATATTCTAATTAACTAGAGAAAAAAGTGTCATTCTTCATGAGGGCATTTTTTTAAGAAAGTGAAATTTGTATCTAAATAGAGCTTTTCATCTCAAAACCAGAGTAAATTTCTCAATGGTAGCAGTGATACTGATTCTAGGACACTAAAATGGAAAGCTGTACCATGTTGGATCTCTGCCATACCATCAACTCTGCCACTGGCCATCACCACTGTGCCTAGAGCAGAGTAGAAGAAAATCTTACCGACAATACTGCCCCATCTTCCTGCAGTTTGTTGAGGCAGTTAAGAGCTTTCTGCTAAGCAGCCCTTCTTGGATTTTTGTCAACTGCTCCATAAAATCACATAAATTTTCTTGTGGTGGCAACTTTCTTAACTGAACTACACATTATACACGGAAGTGCCTCTTTTTGATGTAGAAGTAAAATCTTCTAATTTCATTCAAGGTCTCCTGTGTTTTACAGTGCAAAGGATGATGAACAGTTTCCCTATTCACCTTCTTTATGTCAGGCTTTTTGGGATTCTAGCACTTTGTCCCTTAGTCAACTTTTCTTCAGGCTAAACAGTATTAGTATACTTCTTCATATTATTGAAAATTTTCAATACCTGTGATAATCTTTGTTATTCATCTCTCTAACTTTTTAAGTTATATTACATTTTATTTGAGATGGAAGAATCAGCACTGTTTAAAGCATTCAAGACCCAAGCCTAATGTGGATTTATACAGTGATATAATCACGTTTCCTCAAAATGGTAGACAGCTTGCTTTCATACAGAGATAAAGCATCAGAACTTAGAATTCAGTATCTCTAAGTGGATTTGGATGATATTTTAAAGTACCATTACTGTCCTAAGGGCAATCTTATTTTCATATATATACAAAGAACCTACATACCACTACAATCCAATAACTGAGACTGACCTGCATTACTTCCTGTTTTATTCGTAAGGTAGTGTCACAGTCCTTCAGCTAACACCTATATGTCAGTTTCTACTCATTCTAATTCTGTCAGATTATTAAGTGATGAGATAACACAATGATCAGCACATTAGAAGAACACAAAATCAGGCATAAGACTGTAATAACTTAACTTACTCTTTAACTGTCCAGTGCCGAGGTCAAGCGTGGGACTGGCATTAAAACTACTTCTCCTTTAAAGGAAACTGTTAATCAAGTTGATCCAAGTTTACAAGGACGACCGATAAATTTCAGTTGTGTTGAAGCCCTGCACCAGACAGGTGGCAATAAATACATTCAGTTCTCAATTTGACTCATTCAGATATTTGCATAACAGAAACAAATTTTATATGACTGTGAAAGCCTGTGCTCTGTAGGAGCTCCTGGCTAACAGCAGGCAACGCTCCATGCTGAGTTGGCATGACTGTGAAATTCCCCATGACAACCTGACGAAAATTGTTCTCATCTATCAAGTCTGCTGGCAGAAAACTACATGCTCCTCTTTGAATGTTGTAAAAGTGTTATCAGGTTGAATAGGA
The DNA here is from genome assembly GCF_000691845.1 of Merops nubicus. NCBI lineage: Eukaryota > Metazoa > Chordata > Aves > Coraciiformes > Meropidae > Merops > Merops nubicus. The sequence goes on along the minus strand of NW_008624870.1, from coordinate 9,919 downwards.
TATTCTGTTTCATAAGCAAAAGATGTGTGAGGTGATATACTGGGGCACAGCACAGCTTCTCTGGATCCTTTCCTCACAGCAAAGTGTCTGCTGAATTGTGTATTGACAGGTCTCTTCAGACTGAAATAGACACAAGACAAAGTGGCTACCTCCTCTTTAACACCACCTTTTTGCTATCAAGCCCTCAGCAAATCACAGCAGGAAAAACCAAGGGACTTAAGGCTTCATGCTGGAGGGAAAAGATAAGAGGGTTGCACTAATACACACATAGAGATGGTGTTAACACATTTATAACACATTCAAACTTAGCTTGTCAAGTGGTCTGCAAGAAGTAAAACCAGACTATGATGTTTCAGGTTGTAAGGTCAGCCAATGAATACCCTGGGAAATAATCCTCAACACTGCAGAAAATCAAAGGCAAAATTAACTAGCATTTTTCAACTCCTGTGAGCTGTTCAAAATTGTTTTAGGTACGGATGTACATCATTCCTTGTTGTAAAGAATATCTGTGGTGCCAATTTCATACCGACACTATATAAACTGGTACAAGAAGCAAGTACCTGGAACTAGATATATATTACTTGGCTGAGCAGACTAAATACAATAAAGCTGTACTGATTCCCAAGAGTATTTTAGTTATTGTATATACCACCTTTAATTACTTCTTATTCTTCCAAGAATTTAATATAAGTTCAAAGCTTTATGGGTCTTAGGAAAAAAAAAAAAAAGATAGAGTGTTTTCAAGAGAAAGGAATGTCAGGATATATTGCAGGATGTTGTCACTCAGATATCTAACAAACAAGGACTTATTTTTGGATAAAGCATTGGAACTCAGGATACTTACATTCAGTTGGCAGCACTGCAGTCAGTTTCCTGCATGACCTAAAGCTAGTCAGTAAATTACTCTTGTTCAGTTCTTGTCAGTGAGAAAAATAATAGTTAATTTTTCCCACTTGTTTTTGTTTAGAAAGAAAGCTGTCTGAGGTTGAAACTCTTTCTATCCTCATGTATATAAAGCATGTATTGCAAAAGAACTCTTGTTGTTTATGCTGATGTAATGGGAGTAATTGTACATATTATTTCCTCCAGGTATCCCCCTGTTCTTTGAAAGTAAACTCCTGGATCTACAGGACACCTATGTAGTCACCACTAGAGGCAGGGTAAAACTGTATAAAAAAATGTGTAAAACTTTGTGTAACTGTATAAAAAAAGATCTATCTCAATAGTCATATCACCTCAGGTTAGCTAGAACACCTCAGGTGATACCAGTATTGAGATAGTCATATGTTCGTGTTGCGTATGACTGGAACAGGTCTTGGCAAGAAGTTCCATTTCATTTAAGTGCAAAATTAGCCTTGATTAACAGTCAGCTTGTGTTAACAAATACCACCTATTTAATAAAGTTATTCCATAAATTACCTGTAATAAGAACTGTTGTGGCTGAGTTGACAAGATATAGCAACAGCAGAGAAAGACTCTTAGAATGGTGATTATTTTGTGAAGGGATCATATACAAAGGCATTGCAGCTACTCGGGACTTCTCCCCTCTGTTTTTTTTATACCTCCTCTGCACTTTTTCCTCTAAAAATAGAAAGCCAAGTCCTAAAAATTTACCCTTTGGTTAAAGTGTAGTCCTTTCCCTATAGTATTTGCTCCTTTCTAAAATACAGTCAACCAATGCTCTTTTTTGATTCTAAATAAAATTTAAGAAAATATTATTCTGAACAGTAACTATTACAACTCTTAACAATCAACAGAGCAGAGCAGTGAAAAGCGTTCAAGAGACCGACCTATCACTGTCTCCTGTATGTAGAAAATGAAATAAATGAGACAGTGTCTTAGATAAAAGACTGGAAAAAAAGGAAAAATTAATTCTTAAGATAGATCACCATGATTTTAAGTGTGACTCAGCTACTTTTATTTTTATTTTTTTTCCTCTGTGGAAGGCAAGTCACTTTCAAATCTCTGAAAAGTCAGATGGTCAAGTAGTATAAAATCCTATTGTCTATATTTAGAGTGCTCGTAAAACTGCCTGTATAGACATTCTGTTGTCACCAGCACAAATATATAGGGTTCTGGAATGTAACTGCAACATCAGTCAAAACTAGAAGAGAAAACAGGAAAGTGAAGCAAGAAGAAAAATAAAAGATGGAAAATTATTTTTTAGACTGTAAACAATATGGCATGATTTAATAATGCCAGTGATTTGCAAGTTTCAAGAGCATTTGTACTTTGATTTCTACATAAGAATCCCAGTATTCTGGCTAACACAGAGGACTGAAATTAAAATGTATCTGATAGGATGTCAGGGAATTAATGTCTGTCAAGATTTAAACGCAGCAAAACCAGAAGCTGCACTCAATCAAAAAAGAATGCAGCAGTGGCAACAGTAAGTTCTGTGGTTGAACACTAGATTGAGGAGGATAGGGGAGTTCCCAGGGCCAGAGAAACCTGAGGAACATCAGAAAGACCCACCAGAAGCTGATCTAGCTATCAGGAGCAGTGCAAACTGGTCAGCCAAACAGTGGATGGCACATCAGCCAGGGCACGGTGCTGCAGTTTGCACAGCAGTTTGCATAGGAGGGCACGTAGGGAGGGCCCTGCCTCCTGCTTGTAGGTCCACAGCCCAGGGAAGTGCTTTAGGTAGCTGCCAAAATGGTGGGAATTCACCTAAGAGTTAAAACATGTTCCTATGGAGAAAGTCCCTGAGAAGTCTGATGCATCCACTCAGGTGGACCCGACAAGGAAAGATACTTCAGTGCAGGCAGTAGGCTGCAGCAACTGCCTAGACACGTCTCCTGATGTAAATAAAGGCAAATGCCTGCACATGATGTGCACATGTTGATGATTTGTTACTCCAGGTGGCTGAGTTGCAAAAAAACAGTCATAAGGCCACACAGTATTAGAGGAGCTGAGATGGAGACAGGTAGCTTCAAGACCATGTTCCTGTAGTGAACACCACTGAGAAAGGCACCTTGGACCCTGGTAATCCAAAAAGGCAGGAGTCTTACTCATCTTCCACCCTCTAACATCACCACCAAAACCAGATATGAAGCTTTAACATCTATGGACACCCATAAGCAAGCTCTGCATGGAGAAACTTCACCAGCAGCACATGGTGGATACCATGAAAACAACTTGTGCTCATAGTGAGTGACTCTCTGTTAAAGAGCACTGAGGCATCCATTTGCTGACCTGACAGGGAGTCACAAAGGGTTTGCTGCCTCCTGGGGGCTAAGATCTGAGACATTGATAAGAAGGTGCCACAACTTGTCAAGAGTACCGACTACTACCAACTGTTCCTCTTCCATGTGGGCATGAATGATGCTGTGAGCCAGAACCTGGGTAGAATCAAGGAAGACTATAAAGCCCTGGGGGTGCAAGTGAAAAACAACGGTGCTCAGGTTATCTTTTCCTCCATTTTACCAGTTAGAGAAAAGGGGGCAGCCAGAAACAGATGAATAATGCATATCAACTCCAGGCTATGTGGCTGGTGTTGTGAGGGTTTGGGGTTTTATGGCAATGGGGCATTCTTTGACAACTATAAGCTGTTAGAGAGGGATGGAACACACACCTCAAAGAGGCAAGGGAATCTTTGGCAGCAGACTGGCCAACTTTGTGAGGCAGGCTTTAGACTGAAAGACCTGGGGAGCAGAGTTCCAACATGCTCATACTGTTGCATCCAGCTGGTGAACAAACCAGGCCAACCAGAGCAGCAACAAATGCTACTTAGCTACCTTACAAGATGAGAGCCAGAAGGCCAACCACCTCAGGGCTGGGTATGACTATGGTGAGAGTTTTGTCCCATTGCTTCATCTGCTTTTCAACTTCTGTCTATGAGTCTTTCATCAGAATTTATATAAGCTACAAACAGGATCTAAAAAATGTAAGATCACACCATATTTTCTGAACTTATTGCTCAAATAACCCTTCAGTAGGATATTCCATGTGATGCAAGTTTATGATACTATTTTAGATTCTAAGTTGCGAAGTAAGCATTAGCATTCAAGTGCTGCTTCTATATCCTATAAAGAGCAATGTTTGGAATACAAACAAAATTATGGTCTGTCAGTACAAAATGACATCGTGTTATCAAGCAATACCTGGCAAGATTAAGCAGTTGGGTGAGGATCTAAACACTTCTGATATTCATCCAAAGTGATGAAAATCATACCAGCTCTTACTGGGTGAAAATTGTTTTGAGCAATTTATGAGACTATCGATGACAAATCTAGTGTTGTGACTGAGACACTAATTTTGGTCTGGAAGACTAACTTTAATTCCAGTATTAAGAAAACATACTATTAACACACATTGTTGTAATTCAGACAGCTGTTAAATTAGTTGTGCCATGAAATGAGCTTTGAGAGACAATAAACTGCCAAGAGACTCTGTTAATTACTTCACTAGTAGATGAGGCACCAAGTATGCCTAGCAATGAAAGCAGCCATCATGGAAAACTGTAACTTGGTGTAAACTAATGCCGTTTGTTTCCTCTGAATGGCCCTCTCACTGGAAAGAGCTGACACACACAATCAAAATTTGCCATCAGAGAAGCTGCTTCAGCTGTTACTTATTCAGCTGATCACAGACTTTTGTTTTATTTTTACATAGAACATGATATTTTATATCTTTATAAAAAAAAGTAGTGCAGGACTCTCTGGGCAAACAAGGCACTGTTACAAATGGTGACCTGATATTCAACAGAACAAAAGAATTGCCTGGCCCCACAGGATTAAAACTATTAACCCTAAAAGATACCAATTTTTCACACTTTCCCCTTGACAGGCCATAGGTACCTGCAAACAGAATTAAGTTTAAATCAGTATTGCATGTTTGGTAGGAGAAATTAACTGAGGTTCATATGATCATTGGTTATTTCACATCTTCAGCATAGTTACGTTTCTTACCATTTCCTTTGGCCGTGTACTGAGGTTTTCTATTCCTGGTGCAGCTGAAGCAAGTTCTCTGCTTTGTCTTCCATCCCTTCCCAGCTCCTCAAAAACAATCCCATTCCACAACTGCTTGAAACTCCTTGATATCACTGTCAGCCTGCTTTAGGTTGCTTTGCCTGCCTGTATCACAGTTCTCCCTACACAACACTTTACAGTTTCTTTCTATTGAATGCACTTCTGTTTAGCTTTGGGATTTTTTCCATCTCCGTCATTTTTTTTGAACCCACAACCTCTGGGCTTTTTTCTAATGGTTCTCCGTACTCCTCCCCATGCCTAGAATGCTCTATCCCTTCCACCATGCCCAACAGCACCATTTTATTCTTCATAATCTCATTACAAATACACGTTCTACTGCTATTGTCTACCCATCTAATCTGCTCTTTTCTCTCTTCACTACTTACAACAGCACTTTAGAAGACAAAAAAACTAAAATAATACTTCCAAATTAGCATGACCTATTAGTTCACCTGCACCATTTATTCTGTCTATATTCCACGCCTTTGGTTCCACGTTACAATATTGGTTTTTCTTACCCATTTTTGTTCTGCTACACAAAGATAAACCGGAATTCCTGTGCCACAATCGGCAGTTCACTTTTCATACAGTAATTCACATTGTTAGACTGCAAACTCACTGAAACAAGGATTGGTCTTTTTAAGTGTCGTTCAAAGGCCTTTTGGGCTCAGTTCCTCTCTCCCATGCCCTGATTCTCTACCCCACCTAACATCATGCAGCCCTTCTCTTTTACCTGTGAGCTGTCACAGCCCTCACTTTCTACCACCATCTTCCTCTTCCTTCTCAGAACCACTGAAAATACCATGTTAGTTTAGTCCATAAGCAAAAGTTGAAACAGGATGTCTAGAATCTGGATCAGGAGAAAATATTTTGAAACTAAAACACCAAAAGGATGGAATAAGCATTTCATATGAAACTGAGGACTCCTTTCAAAATCCAGTAGGCCTCAGCTAGGACCCTGTAAGTGTTTTTAAATGGCTGCTATGCCTCAGAAGAAACACTGACCTAAAGAGCTGGGGAAAAAATTTGTCCCTTTTAAGAGAAACTGAAAAGGTCAAAGGCGCTTGCCTACTGGTGTCATTCACCCAATAAGATGGAGGTCAAGCATTACAACAAACAATAGCTGTAGTATTTGAATTATATAAAACAAATTATTATCATGCACCACTAAGCCACTTCTGACCCAAAGATTCAAAAATTAAGTACAGAACCACACACATCCCTGCCCAAAGCTGGTAAAATCTTGAAGGTTAAATTGGTCCATTTGAGTTAGTGATATAATTCAAGGCTGGTTTAGACAAAATTCTGGGAAACATAAATATGCAAATTTACATCTAAATTGGAGGCTGGATTCAATTCTACCACCAATGAACAATGAGACGATGTGAAATAGATTAAAAATCATCTTGCACTGAATGAAGTGTTCTCATTCTTGTATTTTTCCTTACTCATTTTCACAGGAAACATCTCACAGATTAACAGCTATAGATAAAATGATGAAAACATTCAAAGGAAAAACAACTAGAATACAGTTGGTACGCAGAGAAATGTGCTGCACTTAATGTCTCCTATTTTTTAGTTATACTTTTAAGTTGGACATCTTACAATATCCACCAGTGTGTTCTTTTATCTCATCAATGGAGTGAGCACTAGTTCCTCCGCATTTGAATCAATTTCTTAGAAATTATTCTGGAGCATAAATTACAACATACTTTTCATTCAGATTAGTCCATAATGTCTTTTAATTTTTAATTCAAACTGTACTAGGTAAATTTTATTTAATCTGGAAGTCAACTGAGTTGTATCAAGCCTGATGATCATACGAGATCTGTAACCTTTACTTGCTCTAATATCAATTTCTGACCTATAAAATATTGTCTTCATATATTCTCATTGATTGCTAACAACGCTTTTTCTTAAAGGAGTTTATTTTCAGCATGCCCTTAATAGCAGTGCTCACATACACTGCAAGGACATTGAGTACTCTGAAATTCCCTATTGCTTTTTAGTTTCTAGGCCAGTCCTATAGTGATGTTCTCCAGAAAAGTTGAAGAGTGATTTAAAAGAGAGAACGTTTTTCTCTGTTCGGGCTTTGATTTTTGTCTGCTCAGTAGAATCACCGATATGCTTTGTTTCACATATATTTTGAGGAGCTGAATATCAGAGTTCAGAGACCAAGCACAGAAGATTAACACAGACTATTTCTATTGAACTCTTTCTGTAGGCACCAGGCATAGAAGCACAGGAGGATGTTTTGTTCTCAATGGTTTTCAGAGACTGTTGACAGACATAGGTCTATATATGCATTTCAAAATAGCTAATGCTTTCAGGTGTTTTATTAACCTCACATTTCATGGGGGACTATCAGTTTCCTTTTTCCCCAAAATGAAAAATCCCCCCACCAAAAAAAATATTTGATATAAATATATGCCTGTGCATAAATACATACTACAGGAGGACAAGAGAGTCTTGCATGAGAATTTAGTTATCTTCATTCTTACATCCCAGATCTCTAACTGCCCTGTGTGCTATATATCACTACAGAAAGGGATGCTAAGGGGCAACTGATGAACCATCGAGATCTAGAGGATCTGGTAATGTATTTGTTTGTTCTTTTTGTAGAGGATGCCCAAGTGACTTCACTTAGTGAATTGGAGATCTGTACAGCATCACCTCAAACTAGAGCAGAGAATTTATTTTTTTCTCTTCTGCCCGGTATTTAGCCTGACACTTGGCATTGGACTTGACCCAAAATTTTAAAATAGACAAATACTTTTAGCAACAAAAAACATCCATATCACTCGGTCCGGAGTAGATTATGGAATAGCAATAAGAGATCAAAAAGAAAAAACTAGTAAAATAGCATAATACTCTGCACTACTTTCCAGTTTAAATCTGCAGCCCAATACAGCTAATTTATCAGAGCGTGCAGGGTTGCGACAGATAATTCAAAATGCCATCAACTATAGACTTCGTAGACAGAGTCACAGCTAGGAATTCTTAGAAAAATAATATCACAGAAGCAGCAGGAAACACAAGCAATGGTTACAGGAGAGATGCTGAAGTAACACAGGAGAAACACAAGATTACAAACCATGTACTCTGCATAACAAAGTCCCGTTCCTTCCCTAGAGTAAGCATGCCAGTCAAAGCTCAGTCAGCAATGACATATGGTAAATCAACTGTATGACTATTTCTTATGTAAATAGAGGTAATACAGGTGAGAAACAAGTGATAGAGTACTCCTTTCAGGTAGTTGTAGAGAGTGAGGAGGTCTCCTCTCATCCTCCTCTTCTTCAGACTAAGTAGCCCTAGTTTTTTCAGCAACTCTTCGTAAGACTTGTGCTCTAGGCCATTAATCAACTTAGTTGCCCTTCTCTGGACCTCAATGTCCTTGTAGTGAGGGGCCCAAAAGTGAACACAGTACTTGAGGTGTGCCCTCACCAGTGCTGAATATAGGGGTACAATCATTTCCCTAATCCTGCTGGCTACACTATTTCTGATACAGGCCAGGATGCCGTTGGCCTTCTTGGCCACATGGACACACTGCTGGCTCATATTCAGCTGCTTCTCAATCAGTACCCTAGGCCCCTTTCTGCTGGGCATCTTTCCAGCCACTCTTCACCAAGCCTGTAGTGTTGCATGGGGTTGTTGTTGCCCAAGTGCAGGACCCAGCACTTGGTCTTGCTGAAGTTCATAAAATTGGCCTCAAACCACCAATCCAGCCTGTCCAGGTCACTCTGTAAAGCCTTTCTACCCCCAAACAGATCAATACTACCACCCAACTTGGTGTCATCTGCAAACTTTCTGATTGTGCACTCTATATCCTCATCAAGATGTTAAACAGGAGTGGCCTCCATACTGAGCCTTGGGGAACACCACTTGTGACCTGGATTTAGCTCCCTTCTCCACCACTTTTTGGGCCCAGCCATCCAGCCAGAGTTTTACCCAGCAGAGTGTGAGAATGCTGTGGGAAACAGTATTGAAGACTTTGCTGAAATCCAGGTAGACAACATCCACAGCTTTTCCCTCATCCCCTAAGTGGGTCATGTTGTCATAGAAGGAGATCAGGTTCATCAAGCAGGACCTGCCCTTCCTAAACCCATGCTGCTGGGCCTGATCACCTAGTTGTCCTGTATATGGTGCATAATGGCACTGAGGATGATTTGCTCCATAGCCTTCCCTGTTCCCAAGGGCACACAGACAGGTCTGTAGTTCCCTTGATCCTCTTTCTGGCCCTTCTTTCAGATTGGCATCACATTTGCTAACCTCCAGTCAACTGGGACCTCCTTGGTTAGCCAGGACTTCTAATAAGTGATGGAAAGTGACTCGGTAAGCATGTACACCAACTCCTTCAGTACTCTTGGGTGTAAGACAACCAAGCCCATAGACTTGTGTATGCCTAAGTGATGTAGCAGGTGGCTAACCATTTCCTCTTTGATTATGTAGGCCTCATTCCGCTCCCCATCCCTGTCTTCCAGGTCAGGGGGCTGGGCACCCAGGGAACAACTAGTCCTACTACTAATGACTGAGGCAAAGAAGGCATGAAGTACTTCAGCCTTTCATTCATCCTTGGTTACTGTGTTTCCCCTTGCATCCAAGAAAGGGTGGAGATTCACCCTAGTATTCCTTCTTTTGTCAATATATTTATAGAAACATTTTATATTTTCTTTAACAGCAGTATGCAGATTAAGTTCTGTTTGGGCTTTGGCCCTTCTAATTTTCTCCCTGCATATCTTCACTATATCTTTGTAGTCCTCATGAATGGCCTCTCCCTCTGTCAAAGGCCATAAACTCTCCTTTTGATCCTGAGTTCCAGCCAAAGCTCTCTGTTCAGCCAGGCTAGTCTTCTTACCCAACAGCTTGTCTTTTGAGACATGGGCACGGCTGGCTCCCGTGCCTTGAAGACTTCCTTCTTGAAATCTGTCCAGCCTTCCTGGATTCCTTTG
>NW_008624869.1:0-4216 GCF_000691845.1 Merops nubicus | reverse complement strand
GGCGGAGCGGGTTCAACCCCGAGCTCCGAGCCGAGCTGTTGGTTTGCCTGGTAACTGCCCTCAGCTTTAGGCGAAGTCATCTTGCACAAGGAAAACGGCAGCTCTGCAACTGCTCTGCCACGGCGACATTTTTGGTACCAAATCCAGTTAGGGCTGCTTTACTTAATCCTGGAGTCCCTTCACAGCATAAACGGCGTTAGAGCTCCCCTAAATTCTTTGTCATACCTTTTAATTTTTTAAAATATTCCGTTTTCTCCTTCACTCCTTCAGACACAACGTCGCCTTTGCTATCACAGCCCTTGTTTTCCTCCACACTGTTTCTTTAATCATTTACATCCTCTGGGAATTTACTGACAAAGCTGCTCAGCTCCCCTGAATCCCACCAGCAGGTGACAACAAGGGAGCGGATACAGACCCTCTTTGGGCATTTAAAACTGGGACCTTGATTAGTAACTGAACTGTAACAGTTCATTTGTTTGTTTCCATTAATTAATGTGGTTCCAGTTTCTTGTTTGTTCACTTACTACATCAGATTTATATTCTGCCTTCATTGCAAAAGCGTTGAGAAAGGGAGCGGCTTGATTCTGTTCACTTAATTTGTTGTGTAAATAAAAAGCAGTAACTAACCTGGACAACAAAAAAACCTTCAGCACTTAAGAACTGCAGATGGACTGAGTTTTATGGTCTAATTCAGTTTATGCAATGAAAAACTGTGAAAAAGTTTTTATTGCTGTTTCTATATATGACATCTCGTTGTTATCAAGGATAAATGAAATCAGAATGAGCACAAAGATGTTACTGGTGAAATGGGTGCAGCCAGTTTGCATAGCCTGTATAAAATTTCTGATGTGGTATTAGAATGACACTGGATTTGAGTAATGGAAATAAATTATTTACAGTCTGTAGGGTATGAGAGCTTGCTAAATTGTTTTTCTCAAGTCAGAGAGCTTTGTTTTTATCAGACAACGGGGGGAAATTACTGTATGTGAAGTGTACATTTTTCAGCCTGATTCTTCATATTGCAGCTGGTATGATAAAGGGCAAGAAATTCTCCTTTTTGGTAAAACCAGTCTAGGCAAACTTATATGCTGTTTTCTGACTCTGTCCTGGGATCTCACTTTCTTAGGACTGGGCATTCCTCTCAAGAAAACCAAGTGTGGAATTACTTTTTCCTCACTGTTTTCCATGGGTCGATGAAGGCAAAACCCAAGGACCAGAGGACCCATGGGAATGAGCCCTCCTGGCAGCACTGGGTGTGCAGGAAGCCATTGAGAGGGTGCTGGGGGGCTGCCTGTGCAGCCGTTCCCCTCCTCCATCAGCAGTGCTCACAGACTCCGTTCTCACTCCCTGTGCTGCTGTGGTTATACCTGGCTGTAGTGTGTTCACATTTTAAAGCATTAACACTTTTATTTTGTCTTCTCTATGTTTAAAATTTCCCTCAAATACAGTTCAGTGTAAGCATGATGCGGAGTTTTTATACCTTGGCTAGCTCCAGACTTTTAAAGAAGCCTTTCTTTCTTTTGCCTTTGACAGGGAAAGATCCTGGAGAAGACTGGGCTCTGCAGTCAGATCACTTTTGGCCGATACGTGCGACAGGGACGGAAACTAGGGGTGGATCCAAAGCTCTTTATCCAGGATCTGCAGTTCAGCAAAGTACCTGTGAGGGTTTATCAGCCTAAAGCCAGCTCTGATGGGCACAGGAGAGGTATCATCTTCTTCCATGGAGGAGGCTGGGTGTTTGGAAGTCTTGGTAAGATATTTACTGGAGGAATTACAGTAGTGTAGAAAGAACATTCTCATCTTTTTATAAATTTGAAATAAGAGGAGGTCTCAGCATGTGATTTGGGAGGAAGTCTGAAGACAAATACACGCCTTTTTGGAATGAACCTTCCTACCTGCCTCAAAGATCAGGGCAACAGCAAAGCACTAATGAAAATATTTCTCTTCCAGACACCTATGAAAAAGTGTGCCGCTACCTCTCCAGGGAAAGCGAGTCGGTAGTTGTGTCTGTTCAGTAAGTGAACCCTACTCAGTTCTGTTGTTTGGGGACTATTGTTGCTGTGGGGCACCAGCAGAGCTGCACTGGTTTTGGAGATGTTCTTTTTTGCAGACAAATTTCTGTAGAATTCAGTGGGGTCCATAAAGAGACAAGTAGTGATCATGAAAATTTCACAGCTCTTAACTGTTCATGCCCTGATAGACTCAGCAAGAACCCAAATGGAAATACTTGGCACACTAAGAAAATAATAAAAGCCAATCAAACACCTAGGTCAAAAAAAGTCTTCCTTGTGCTGAATATATAAACATGTAATAAGACCCTCCAAATAATTGTGATTTATAGAAAAAGTCGGAATAATCACACCATATTGCTCCTATTTTTCACATAGGAAGCAGAGGCACACAATTATTAAATTATCCTGTGAAGAATACACAGGGAGTTTTCAGCCTGACTGAGAAATGCACAAAGTCTCAGACTCTTGATCAGAAGACAGTCCTGCTTCACTGTGTCCTTGTGACTGACTGCACAACTGACAGCTTATCCGCAGTCACTGCCTGAGGACTGCCTGCTCAGGAGGGAGGGGATAGCCTGACCTGCAGGAACATCACCCCAAAATGACAGGGCAGGAAGACCTCACAGGACACCATTTCCTGATTAACACTGGTGACACTTCCTTCTCTTGTCCCCTTTTGTGTCTCAGGTACCGATTAGCTCCTGAACACAAATACCCTGCTGCATATGAAGACTGTCTGAGTGCCACCATCCACTTCATGAAGAATTTGGAGCACTATGGCGTGGATCCTGCCACTGTCGTCGTCTGTGGGGACAGTGCTGGGGGCAACCTGGCAGCTGCAGTTAGCCAGACCCTTGCAGGCAGGTCAGACCTCCCCAAACTACGTGCTCAGGTCTTGATCTCCCCGGGCCTTCAGGCGCTGGACTTCAATTTGCCATCCTATCATCAGAACCGGGGAGTGCCGCTCCTGTTCCGAGAGCGCGCGGCTTTCTTTGCGCTGCAGTACCTCAACGGGCACGCCCTGCACGTGCAGGAGGTCTTGGAGGGCTCTCACATTCCCCCAGATTTGAGGCTGAAGTACAGGAAGTGGGTGAGTCCAGATAACATCCCCGACAAATTTAAGGTCAGAGGTGTGAAGCCACTTAGGCCCACTGATTTTATAGCTGAAGTTTATGAGACAGTGAAAAGATTCTGCGAGCCCAACCTGTGCCCACTCTTAGCTGAAGATGCCATTGTCCATCAGCTGCCCGAGTCGTTCATCCTGACCTGTGAGTACGACGTGCTGAGGGATGATGGCTTGCTCTACAAGAAGAGGCTGGAGGACAACGGAGTTCGAGTGACCTGGTACCACCTCGAGGATGGATTCCATGGGATCATAAGCCTGTATGATTATTGTGGTTTCTCCTTTCCATCTGGGAAAAGAGGATTGGACAGTGTTGTTAACTTCCTAAAAAGCTTATAGTAAACATCTTAGATTCCATGGGTCTGTTCATGCTTGAACCTAGGAAAATATCTTTTTAGGTTATTTAATATCAAGTGATGGGTAGTCAATCAAGTGCAGCCATTAACAATGCTAAACGAGGCTCATCACCTCCTTCCAGCTGGTAGTTGGAAAGCAAAACTTACACAAGGCTGTCCCATGCTGCAAGCCCTTACTTTTAGCTGTGTCAATAAAAAAGAACATGACTTTGAACGGGCATCCTGGTTTGTCCCACTTGTTTAACACCAACGGTGCCTGTCTGTGAGGAGCCTGTGTGGGGGAGGCCTGTGCTGGGCTGCTGGGGAGGAGCCTGCTGCTGCTGTCGCTGCCTTTTGAGACATACCCTGTGCTCTGATTCTGAGCGCTGGGAGAGAAACAGCCCAGCTGACTCCGTGGGGTAGGAGCCATCCTGTTGGCCACCAGTCAGTGTGATGCAGCCTAGAATGTGGTTACTGGAACAGCAGTCACCAAGGAGACACAAACACACGCAGCTCTCAGCCAGGCGGTTCCTCAGCAGGCAGCCCCCTTGGCCCTGGTGCTGGACTCACAAGTGACCTTTCACCCACGGAACTCGGCCCCAGCAGCCAGGGAGGGTAGTGCTGCAGAGACAAAGAGAGAAATGGCATCACAAAATGACTGGTGGAACGTTCAACCCAAATACTCTGATAAAGTTCTAATTGGAAACTGGCTGGAAGAGCGAAACAGGGTAAGATCAGGAAGGAAG
>NW_008624868.1:0-4011 GCF_000691845.1 Merops nubicus | reverse complement strand
CCGAGCTCCCAGGCGGGCTCCGCTCCTCTCCTCCGGCTGGCGCGGCTGCCCCAGGCGCGGAGAAGGGCCAGGGCGGCGGATTTAAAGCTACAGGGCTTTCCGCGCCGTGGTGATGCATGACGCTGTGTCTGAGCACCTCCGAGCCAAAACAATCGTGCAGGGTAACAGGCAGCCAAATCAGGAGCAAAGCGATAGAATCAAGGCAACATTTGTGCTCCTTAGCACACACAGAACAAGGCACTTGGTAGCAAGACACAACCAGAATTAAAAATAGGGATTCACAGATGCACAGAAGGATGTATATCCCCCTATAAAATATATGCTCTATTTATAGCACCACTAAAACACAGCTCTTTAAAAATTACTAAATACGTTTTTCAGAAGACTGATGTGATCTCCTGGAAGGCTGAAACCCTCATTAGATCATCAGGAGGACTCAAGTACCAAACAGAGCCAGCGACAGCATTTACCCACAGCTGTCACTGGTTCAAGATGAAACCAGCACCTCTTAACCACTACCCTCGGCCTCCCTGTCGAAGAGAAGGTGTTCCACGACCACATTTAGACAATGTAAAGCAAAGGCTCAGCACCCTGTTTGTGCCCACACCTTATGCATCAAGCCCTACTCCTTCACTCATTTCTAAAAAGCCACCCTCACCTCACAGCTGCCTCTTGCCTTGCTCTTTTCCTCTGTCTCACGGTATGACCTGTCTGTAGCTATTATTTTTCACCTAGCACAGAGACAGATGATCACAAAGCCAAGCCATATATAATGGAAGTCTGAGATCTTCCGAACCATTAATTCAGAGCATGCAAGGTGCTCCCAAGGCTAACATAATAGGAACCACCATAAACAACTGAATTAAAGTGGGTTTTTCAAAGTTTTCTCGTGAGTCAGCCATGTGGCACATCTGCAGCCAGCATGGGTGCAAGGACATAACTTTTCATGTTTTCTTTTTGTCTCTCCTTTTAAGCTAGGTGACTCTCAGAGGCTCTGACAGACATTGCAGTGGTTGGGTTTGGTAGGTTTGCTTGCCTTTTTTGTTTAAATCAATCTCTTAACATGCAATAATGCCAATGTGAAGAAATTCTGCACTGAAATGCTAATTCATAAAATAGAAATTCCAGCAAAGTAAGAGAGGTGAAAACTCCTGATTGACTCAAAACATGGGCAATGTGGAAGAAAGTATTACTAAGATCAAAATTTAGTTTTAATTAGGACAAAAAAGAGGAATTAAAGCCTGAAAATACATTCATAGGAACCCTGGGTTAGGGGAAAAATATAAAAAAATCACTGTCTTCAATCATACTGGTATGTCAGATAGCATTTCTGAAAAAGCAATACCATGAAAGAGCAAGTGTATTGTAAGGGTCATTTAGAGCAGGAATTAAGAATGAAAATATTACACAGAAGAAGAACAGAGCATGAAGGGCAAAGGATGAAGGAAAGAAAGAATGAAGGTGGCAAAAAAACCAGTACATGGTGCAATTCTGCAACTGGGCTGCACGTGGCCACCAAGCTGCGATCTGCTCTGGAGATGTTCCTCTCCCTATGCCCAGCACGAGCACTCCTTCAGTCCCAGCTGCTCCCAGTCCCACTCTGGAATGTCTTGCTACAGCTGCAGCAGCCTCAAAGCAATGCCTTGTCGGCCGCTCTGCGCATGAGGTGCAGAGATCCCAGGAAGCACCACTGCAATAACCGAGGCAGAAACGAGCACAGAACACGAATGAAAATGAAAACTTAACTTACCATATTACCTTATATTCAAAACTGCAGTGTAGTACCATGAAAATGATCTCAAAACCCAGAAATTACAGGATATCTAATTCAACTGACATTCGTACTTTGACTCCTTTGTGGGTATTCTCAGGACTAAATGGGTAGAAGGGTCTCCAAAAATTGGTTACTTTACAGAAATACTAGATACTGAGATCCTCTGATCAGAAGAGTGCTGCTCTAACAAACAGCACACAGCTATCCAGCACATCTACTGTGAAGAAGGCTTTCAAAAAGAAGTGTTGGCATTAGTCAGCGACCTACACCAAATGAGGATCCCACCCCACATCAGCCAGTCTTTTGGGGCAGGCTGAAGAGCTGTACAGCAACATACGGTGCTGCATTCTGCTGCAAGTCTGCCAGACAGAAAACTTCTGACTTTATTGGCTGTGCTTCAGACCAAAGAGAAGCAAGAACCAGGCCAAAAGGCAGCCACCCTGCTGCAAGAGTCCAGTGAGAAATCCCCACTGGAAAAAAAAAAAAAGTTCAGGCTAAATAAAGAAACAGTAAAGTTTCTGTACTTTTGCAAGTTCAGGGCACACACTAGATTTGGAATCACACTCTAACACGATGACAAGAAAATAACTTTAAAAAGGGTCACAGTTCACATTTTCAAGGAACTGTTTTACTTTCTTAAGGCAGATTTCACTCCTGAAAAACAGCATCTATATGGAGAAACCTCCAGGTTTCTAAGACCTTTTATCTGCTAATGACAGCAGATCCCATCTGACAGAGGTGAAAGAGAAAGGAGGTGAAATTTCTTGTACAGAACATCATTAGCTTTATACAGAAAACAGTTTATGTTGCGTACAATCTGGCTTGATTCACAGCAATTCTACTGCCATGCAGACAGATCACTTCACCATATAACACAACAAAATAAATCCATGAAAGTATGCTAATTTTTTCTACTTAATATAATCATATAGCCTTTGTGAGCTTTACAGAGTAGCAAAACCAAAGCCAACCTACCAGGCTGAGTCTCACCTCCATCAGGAGGAATCCGCTTCGCTCCTCACTGAGAACAACAGAGGTTTTCTTCACTAAGCTTTGTTACAGTCACAAACTGTGGCAACAGCACGCCAATGTTCCATGCTGTTACAAGTAACTTCTATACCCATGAAGAAATAGAAACGACATAAAAAGAGCACCAACAGCTACTCTTCCACGCAGGCAAAATTCCAACAGCTCTAGGAAGCGGCAGCGAGCCCCCGCGAGCCCCTCACCTCGCTCCACCACGTCTCACACCACAGAACAGAACGACTGCCACAGCAGGAGCCAGACAATGGTACCAAGCCTCAGGAATGTGGGGGACACAGATGCTCCCAGGTGTCTGAGCTGAGAAAGAAGCAGCCTCATAAATTGAGGCAGTGCTGAGAACGGCAGGGCAGGGACGGGGGCACTGAGCACCCACGCTCCCCACGCAGCCCCTCGCTGCTCGGGGCTGTCTCCCCACCCTGCCCATGGCCTCCACCACCCAGCTCCCACCTGCCCCTGAAGCTATGGGAACTCCTTTGTGTCCTACAGCATTCCTTCCCTGAAGCTCCTTAGTAAAACTGGAGAGAGGAGGGATAGGGGAGGCAAAGGAGCTTTGATGCAGCTTAAAAACTTATGGAGATTAGATGCTCATATGACCCCTATAACTCTTTCCAAGACCCCTCAGGACCAAAAAGTTTGGGGAGAAAATATGGCAAGGGCTAGATCCGTGTATTTGGGGAAATCAGACTGCTGCCAAATATTAAATAATGAGAAAGATGAAGTGAGAGAGTGAGAGACCAGTGAAAAATTCACAAACTGAGTTGTGATCATTCCTTCACTGTGCTGTTCCCTGTGAAAAGGCAACCTCCACACCCTCTTCCTCATCTGGAGTATTCCACAGCTGAAATGCCTTTTCTGATGACCTCGGGTGCACATCCAACGGATGGGAAGAGCAGGCAGTGTTAGCAAGCTCCTCACAGCAACAACCAAACAGCAACCTCTGCATCGGTGAATATGGGAAAATGAGAATACAAAAGTAACAGTTACAGGAAGACAAAACTCTGAAACTGAAATGGCAGAGGATTCTAAAAAGGCCAACTGTAACCACCGGAAGAAAACTGGGCCAGCACTATAGGAGGACACCCTTGATTTGGCTCCAAGTCCTTGACAGACAAAAGGAACAGCAGGTTCAGGATGGGGCTGGGCACCATGGGGCACAGCAAGGCACAGGGCAGCTGCGCCTGCCACCCCCAGGA
>NW_008624867.1:8608-51963 GCF_000691845.1 Merops nubicus | reverse complement strand
TATATATTTATATATGTACTGCTTGAACAGGCAGGTGTTTTATGTTGTCCTGGAATATATCATAATTTTTCTCCCCATACTGTTACTTGTTAACATCCATACTAGTCTTTCCTGGACATTCTTCAGGTCTTGTTTTGACAAGATGTATAATAAGAGCCTGGTCCCAGGAGATTCAGGATTTATGCTGAGGATACTTTTTTGCCTGTATTGGAACAAAGGGTTAAATAAAATACTTTGTCTGACTTAAAAAAACCGCATCATTATGGATGCAGGTAAGGTGAAGAGAAAAGGGAAGAGAAATAATAATAAAAAAAACCAACAGTGTGAACGAAGGAACATTTTTATTGCCAAAACCATAGCAATCAATATGTAGGTTGTCTGGAATGGCTTTCTAACCACTGGAACATTAATTAAGCCTGAATGAAACTTTTCCTGCTATTGAGGCATTTAGGATGGTCTTAATCTATGCGGATTCTCTACTGTCTGGTGGCTGGATCAAACTCACACTGAAGACATCCCTAGCAGGATGCCAGTCTGGGTCTCTCTTCTCTGCCTGGCTATGTATTTTCACAGGACTCTGGGAACTGAATGTCTCTAGGACTTCTACTCCTCCATCAGTAGCTAAGGCTGGCCAACAAGTAAAAGTATCTTGGGAGGGGATGAACACAGAGCAAATGAAATTACCTGTAGGCAATGCTTAAGAGAGTGGGCTGGTAGAAAAGCAGAGGTGCAGCAGCAGTGAACCTAGCTAGGAAAGAAAGTGGTAAACACAGCTGGGCACGGGGCTGAAGCTGTGGGGTGGTTTGACTGGCTTCTGGCACATGTGACTGTGGACAGTGCATTCCCCGAGGCTGTTTTGGGATATGGGTTAGGTTCTTGCCCTGAGGAGCTCATCAGCATGACTACTCACAGCTAGTTTACCCTGTGAAATCTGTGTTGGAGGCAGAGCGCAATGCTGGCTGGCTTGAGGAGGAAGGCTTGTGGAGTTGCTGGGGGCCAAATGAGGTATCTTGTCCTTATGTTGTGGGATGGAGGGAACCTAAGTGGCAAGTCTGTGTTGGAGAAACAGTGGAAATGGAAACCAAAGGAAGAAATCAGAGTGTGAGGATCACAAGGAAAGGAGCAGTTGACTGAAGATTGAGGTGCTATGATGAACTACTTCTTGCTTCTTTTTCTTTCATAATCTGGTCCTGCCTACAGCTCTGAGCTCATGCTTTTGTACACCCCATCTTGCTCCATCTGCTCCCACTTGCTCTTTGGCAAGGCTGAGTGTTTTTGTGCCTGGGCTACGGAGTAGCAGTCTCTTTGGCACAGCTAATGGTGGGTATCAAGGCGTGCATTGCATTCTGGCTTGGCAGGCCGTGCTTCCTCTCACTGCAGATCCTTCTGGCTTTCGCTGCCCAGGTTTTTTTCTTCTCTAAGTGAGTGTAGACTCCCTCCACCAACCTAATGGAGCAGCATTACCCTCCCAACAGCAAGAATTAGCCCATGTAAGCTGCAGTGCTTCCTTGTCAAATGGACCAAGGGGAGCCTGTGGTGCAGAGGCTACAAACAAGACCTTTCTCACCTGACAAGTGAAAATCCTCTTCTAACAGAGCCTTCTTAGGTTTTAGGGGCATCTAAAGCACTGCAGCTGTATTTCACACGATCCTGTAAGGTTCTGTGTTTGTTCCAGGCAGTAAAAAACAGCAAGAAAGGACATGGTCAGCAAGACAATTCCCTAGGTAGTTGGGGAAACATGTTTAATCTTAGGTTGCTGTGAGGCTGTTGTTTGTTTCTTGATGCCAGCAGTCAGAACATTTATCGTAACTGCTCTGAGTTATCTCAACATGCCATGATGTCAGGCAGGGTGAGAGTCTCCCTTTGAAGTTGTCTCTCTTTCAGTAGGTGGATTTAGCAAAGAAAAGGAGGAAGGATTTGGTCAAGGTTATTGGAACAGCCTGAGATTGCTGAGCTCTCTTGGAGCAGATGCTCCTACATGAACAGTTGCTTTGTGTGCATTCAGAGAGTAGGAGCTGATGGCAGACCTGTAGGATCATGATGAAGGGCAGATCTGCCACTGGCATCCACAAGTCCACTGAAACCAATAGAGGGGCTTATTGTGCCAGGTCTGCATTTGGTACTGAGTGTAAAGACAGATGGGATGTGGAAGATTACCAGAATCTGGGAAAAAACAATGGGCTAAGTACTCTAGTCCATGCTGGAGATGATCAAGCTGCTCTCTGTCTCATGATAAACTGGGATTATGCTCTGAGGGAGGGAGATGTCATGTCTCAGTCTTTCTAGTTCAGCCTGTTGCCAAGGCTCATTTTTCTCATGTCTGGAGCAGCTGGAAGCAATTGAAATGTGCCATGACATGGAGAGCTTGACTCTTATAGCCATTAACACATAGCCATGGGGCACACTGGAAGGATGGTGCTGGCTCTGCCTGTGCTCAGAGCTGGTTGGACACCAAGCAGCTCAACCTGAACATGTGGTGGTGAAAGACTCAACCAGAGTGAGTGTGGGCTGCATGTGCAGAAGGATTATTACTCAGTATCAGGCTAATGTGGCCACACACTTCGCAAGATGGCATGGCTCGTGTCCTGCCAGGGAGACAAAGTAGGTCTGTTCCTTCCTTTGATCTACCCTGTGGACATGTCTAATGTGTCTGGGATGATGATGGTCCAAAACTGGCTTCAGCTTGGCAGCTGCTGCAGATTCCCCTGTGTAGATGGGGATGTCAGAGTGATGCACCCTCACCGAGGATATATGTTGACCCTACACCCTCTGAAGTTACAGGTGCTGGAGAAACCTGAAGTTGCAGAGGGGGTGGAGCGAGGAGGGTGGCAGGGGTTGGAGCAGCATGGACATCTGAGCTGCCAGGAGAGCCATTTCAGCTCTGCTGGAAGCTGCATTGCACAAGAGGATTTGAGGAAATGCCTGGGGATTTACCTGGAACAATTAACCCGTCTTACAGTTTGATATCCTGTGCGGCACCTCGAAAGCAATATGCTTTTACCTCTGTGTGTTCCTGCCAGGAAGTTTGGTGTCAGTACCAATAATGGCCAAGATCTATCTTTTACCCCATTCCCCCCACAAAAAGGCGGCTATTGTAGCCATGTGGAGTGCGTCTTTGTATATATGCTTGCACCTCTCTCCTGGATCTATGGGCTAGTTTCAGCCAGAGTTGTAGAAGCATTGATTTCAAATAATTTTCATGAAGGTGACAGCCTGGATAGGGAGGAGAGATGCCATGGAGGGCTCTTTTGAGGGGCCAGTGCCTTTGTATTTACCCTTTATTGAACCCTGTAGAAAATGTACACAGAAAAGGGATTTTGGATGTTTCTCAAAAAAGAAAGTTTTACCTGGAGTTTTTGCTTGATTAGAAAGCCCAAACCAGAGAGGCAAAACAGCAGAAAACTAGACGCCAGTAGCTCTGCGGCTCCAAGTGCTACTTCTTCCTCGCTTGCTCTCTCTAATGGACCTGCAGACCTCCAGGCAGGTTTGGCTGGTACTGTGCAGCTGCCCTGGCACAGAAGGACCTGAACTACATGGAGAAGCTCCCTTCATTTGAGCATGCTGCTGTGTCAGGGGCATGCTGTGAGCTGGGCTCAGAGCTGCTGGCCCAAAAGGAGAGTAGTTTCAGGAGTGAACATGGGGGATGCAGAAGGTTTTGGTACTTGAAGTCATGGAAGAACTGACCTCATCCTACAAACTCATTTCCTTCTTCAGTGTAGCTCACTGAAAGTCATTGTCCCATTTACCCAACTGTTTTGACACTGTTAGTTATTACAAGGTTTTACTGGTGCTTTTTAAGGTTTCATTGGTTCACGGAGACCAAGCAGTCAGGGCATATGACAAGGGATATGAGCTAGAAAAACAAGCAGCCTCATACTGCAAGAAGTCACGTTTCTTTACTGTAAACATATGAAAATTCTTTTCTAAAAACACAACATGGCAAAAGCAAACTTTGATGAACACTAGCAATAACTGAGATAATGCAATTCCTATGAAAAAAAAAAAAAAAAAATTACTTAAACTAAAGAAAGCCAGGAGCTTTATTAGCAGTCTTGCAATGATTTGGAACATTTTGATTATGAATGCAATTATAGTTCATGTTTTTCTTGAGATTTGCAAAATTCTAGCTAACCTTTTCTTTTCCTCTTTTTTTCATCTTTTTACACTTCTTGTTTTTAGACATTACCACAGAGGAACTCGTGCTAGGAGAAAGGTCAGTGTTTCTCCATTTCTGGGCAGACTGAAATGAGGCATTTTCAGAATCTTTCCTGGAAGAAAAGGCATGTGATGTTGTCATTTTTCTAAATCAGCCAGTTTTGGACACTTGAAAACCATGCCTCGGGCTACTGGTAGCTCTACAAATAGAAATGCAGGGCTCTGTATATTGATATATTGAGTTACCTGTTTTACTGAACCCTACATTGCACATGTAACTTTAACATTGACTAAATTCACAGAGCCTAGAAACTTCCTATTTACAGTATTTTTGCAGCCTTGGCAGTGCAGTCTGATACTTATGCTGTCATACATATGCACACACATCTGCACCCGCACCTACTCACAAATGTATGCCTGTGTTTATCCCTGAAATGCATATACATTATGTCTATATTCAGATGTATTTTTTATCAGTGAATCCAGACAGCAAGTATGAACCATTTGTTTTACACACAAGGATGATGGTGTTCTCCTCTTAACACCAGTGGAAAATCTATTATGCAAAGAGTTCAAAGGTCAGCCCCTTTTGTTGTATCTGTACCGTTAATACATACAGTCTAGCCTAAATCCTGATCATATGGAAATCAGTGGCGGTTCTGTCATTGATTCCAGAGCAATGAGAAGTGATCCCAAAATTTCCATTTATGCTACCTCCTTAATAGTTTTGTCTATTAAATTTAAATTGCTGGAGACTATAAGATAAACACTGGGGGTAAAAAAACATGTAATAAAATGGTTTAATTTCTTTTTGAATCTATCAAACATTTATGCTAATAGTGTTTTTAGGTCCTTAGCTTTCATATTAAAATAAACAATAACAATGTGATGAGAGGTCTCCTAAATTCCTGTTAATAGAGTTTAAATTGAAAAGCACTTTTCAGTGGGAGAGCTGCCCATTTAAATTACAGACTGCAATTTTCTTCCACTTTTAAGCCCAGGTTTTCTGGCTGAAAATCCTTGAGTCGTAAGACATTTATAGCTTTTTTAACAATGCATAACAACAACAGAATTGGCACTTCCTTATATGTCAATAAGGATATTCAATATGAGAGTCCCATTCACCTGCAGGTGCCCCTGCCCCCACCCTGAAACCTGCATCTCTCTCTTCCCCATGGTGGCCACTCACCTGTGTCAGCCCACGACCAGATGGGCAGAGGGCTACATGGAATGAGAGCCCCAGGAGAGCTGTGACCCTTGGTGAAGGGAGTACAGAGTATCCCCACAGCCCAGAGAGCTTATCAGACCCGTGGGAACTGCAGTTCAGCTCCCACCTAATTTAGAGCAGAAGGGAAGCAACACTCGGGGGCCAGGAGATGACACCTCTTTAGGATCTTGATGCTCCCAGGTGGCCTGGGCTGTGCAGCTGGGTCCCTTGGTGCAGTAACTGTGTGAGCTAATATGGCAGTGGGATCTATACACATTCAAAATCTCTGTTTTAGGTGTATGTACTTTTTCTTTCCTGCTTTGGAATCACAGATATCCATATCCATACCCTTACCCATACATGTGTATGAGCTGTGTGCTTAGTAAGAGGTAGGGATTCCTTGCTCCTGATGGACCAGTAGGGATACCTGGTGGGCAGAGGGTTGGAAAGAGCAGGGAGTGGTCAGAAGTGCAGGGCAAAAGGGTCATCACATGGTTATGCCAAGCCATAGGCATAGTAAAGTCTGAGTGTGGAGTCCTAGCTGCTCTGAAGTGAATGGAAAAATCTCACACTGGCTTTGGAGCAAATATTTCACCCAGTATGAGCAAGATATTGAAAAGGAACTTATTAGAAGGGAGAAGCCCTGGTAACCAGTGACCATGGAAAGGAAAACAGGAAGAGTACATGACATCTTAACGAGACTTTAGTTTAACAAGACATTTTATTCTCTTAGGGACTGATACACTGTAAAAGTGATTCCTTGACTCCATGTATATCTGCTTTATTGGTTTTGTGTCACTGCCATAATTTTATTGATTTTTTTTTTTTTTAACAGTGTTCTATAAGAGGACACTAAAGCCAAAATATATAGTGAGTAAACTCTTCTACATTCATTTTGCTTTGCAAGTTAGGCTACTATGTTTAAATTTGGTGTTTCAAGGTGCATGTTGAGGCTTGTAGGTTTATATATGGCCATTATGTGGAAACAGGAAAAGGAAGAACTCTGTCCTCAAGGGTCATTTTTGATGTCCCTCAGATCTGAGCTTATTGCACTGTGCTGTATCATATCCATATGTTGGATATGCAGTATATGACCTTGACTGTTAAGAAGACATTAATCAACAAATCATCAACAAGATAAAACCTAGTGTCTCTTGTGCCTCTGGTTGTGAAGGACAGTGCCTGATTGTTCCTGAACTGCTATAACCAGGAGAAAGATGTTGCTGACTCCCTGGTGAGTTAGTGTGGTTTTGTTTATCTGTTGCCATGTTTTCCTGCTTAGGATGTGGAGTCCTGCAGGCTGGTGTCAGGGGATATTTTGCTGTCTGCTCACCTGTTGCCAAGGAAATTCAGAGACCGGAATGTCTTGATTTTATGAACGTGAACAAGTTTTTTGGAAGAGCTTGCATGGGATCTCAAACTGAAGGCAAGAGCATGAGTGACTTTTCTCAGAATAGTGATTTTTAAGCACAAAGAAGCATAAAACCTCAGTGTAGTATATGCTTCTGGTTTTGAAGCATTTGAGAATTATTGTATCTCCCATTCTGAGGAGGTGCAGTAGGACAAGGGGAGTATGTTTTATCTTCTTAGAGTGGGAGAAAACTCAGGCACCAAGCTCAGTTCAGTTTTCCTGGCCTATATATTTGTATTTTACATTTAGCAGAGTTACATCTTAAAGTAAGTGCTGGCTTTTGACATGTTTCTGCTGCTTGTGGGAATGCCTTAGTTAACCTAGCTTCTATGTCTGATAAAAGAGGGAGATTATCAGAAAAACTTGACTTGAACAGCCTTGAAATGTGGTACCCAAGCCTGTAACATGACTCAGTGAGATACACTCACCCCTGATACATTCTTAAAACACTTGGAGAGTAAAACTGTCAGTTGAGGCACCTTTGTGCAGCCCTTTCTTATGTTTCCAGTTCATGTTGTTTGTAATCGTCTACTCATCCATGCCAAATTCTAAAGTGGTCCCCTCCATCCTTCCTGATATCTTTGCATTTCATTCAGTACTGTACAGTGAAGAAGTGAGCCTCAAAACCTGGGCTCAGCACAATTCTTTGAGGAGACAGATTCACCAGGTAACTGGTATGCTTTACAACAGAGGGAATGTAGGGAATTTGTCCTTCTTTCCTTCTTTTTTTTTTTTTTTTTTAATTTAAGTAACTATATCTCACTATATCTCACTTTTAAAAATGTAGTTAAGTAATCTGCAATGAATGATCTATATAATCCACTCTATCCACTATTGTATGATGCATTGCAAATAAGTGAGCAATTTTTAGAGTAGGGTCTGTTGAGCAGTTATGTGTGTGTATATCCTGTGTAACAGGATGAGGCACAGTTTCCAAGGGCTGCCACAGTAGGTATACATTCTCTGTTCTTGGTAAAGCTAGGTCTCAAATTATAATACTTGTTAAAAAGATACAGCACTACATCTGTACTTCTTTGTAGGAGACTCAGAAAACAAAAAAATAGAGCACCACTGGAACAAACACATCCTGCATAAAGGCACTAATGAATATGCTGGGTTGCATTACACACGTTAAACCATGACGTATAGTACTCCTACCATTCATGTTTATATCTGGTGATGACGAGCAGAGGAACAATTAAAGTTTCTTCTGGTGGCTGTAGAGATCAGCTGGCAATTCAGCTAAATTAGAATTTTGCTAATGTGTCCCGTGACTGGAGAAATCCTGCTGTAAATCAGTGGATTGCATATGCCTGTGAGTGCATGCATTAAAACAATGAAGGCTTGAGACAATATTATTGGGCTGCCCTATGGGCTGTTAAAACTACTTACCCCATTGACTGACATGGGTACTCAAGGAGATCAGTATTAGATAGGAAAGCTAAACTCTGGTCTTCCAGACCACTTCTGCATATGCCTAGATTTGAAACTGTGTCTAGTTCTGTTGGTGTTAATGGCACTCCTCAAAGGCTTAGAGATAAATTGAGCTTGGAGGTCTGTGGGCTAATAGCATCCCAATATTGGACTGTAGGAGAAGGAGGACAAAATATTACAAAATGTGCTGTAGTAGTTCCACAAATATATTTAAATTTCAATTATTTATAACATTTAATAACATATTATTAAATGTTCTGTCATGTATTGATACTAGCAATGAAATCTGAGTGATTCAAGATCTTATTACATAATCTTGCTATAAAGTCATACTTAGAAGTAGAAGAGGAAACACGAGTATGAGTTCAAACAACAAAATATGATTCAGCAAAAAAGTGCTGGTGGTACTAGATTTCTAAAACTTTCAGAAATATTGAGTAGTAAAATATCTCTGCTTCTCTTAATAGATGGGTATATTAGGTTCACTGGATAATTTGGAGTATTGGTTTGCTCACAGTATATGTGTTAGGAGAAGCAGACTGCCCTATGATTTGTATTTAAAAGGTATTTAGAAAGCACCAAAACACTCCCAAACCCGTACCTCATAATTTTATTCATGCAAGAGTCATTGCTGCCTTGCATGGACGAGGCTGGTGCAACAGGAATAAGACCTGGCATACATATGGTGCTATGGGAGTGACTACCACAGCCATAAAGGCTGGTGCCAACACCAGCTGTGGTTTGGCAGGGACACTGCTGGTGAGTCCAAAGGGCTTGTCCTGGCTGTCCTGGGCAATGAGTACTATGAAAGGACAGCCTCTTCCACAGCAAGCCAAGGCCAGATACTGGAGGAGGCATGCCAGCTTTGCACCAAAATACTGGGACAGTGAAAAAGGCTGCCATGGCTTGACAGGCAGCTGTGTCCAAGACAGCTTACCCTGCTCACTGTGCATCACCTACTTTGTGATGCTCTCCTTTACCTTCTCCCTAGTGCTCTCATGAGGAGATCACCAAAACATACTCCTTATAAATGGATCAATAGACCATGAAGGATGATCATAAGGAAGATGAAGACCTGCCTAGCTCATTCGCAATTATTTTATGATATTTCTGATTAATGATTCCATTTTAGCCATTTCAGTGCTCAGCAGTCTTCATTTGTTAATGTTGATTATGGGATTCCATGCCTTGCCTGAATCTAAGTTATTTTGACCAACAAATGTGAATTAAAATCAATAGAAAAGTCATTAGCATCCCAGTGCCATGAAATATAATATGACCATTTCTCATGCATTCAGTTTATTAAAATTTGCTAAAGTGTGAAATATGTATGACAAGTAATGATGTTTTAATCTTTTGCCAAGGTAACAATTGAAAGCTGATTGATTCCATTCAGTAATTATAAAAGCAAAATGATGGAAGATTGTAATCAAGGGGGATTCTGTCTCATACTTTGTCACGCTCCATGCAAGATAAAATTCTCATTTGTAACATCTCTTTTATCTGAAAAGAAATCAAACTCCTATTTGCCCCAGTTTAAATCTCATGGCTAGTTAGATGATAAACTTTTTTTTTTTTTAAACTCCACTCTGGTGAGGTTAAAAAAACATCCTGTACCCACTGAAGGGTTATATCCTTGTGTGTGCCATGGTACCTTATAAGCTTTTTCTCCATTTCTAGGTATTCTTACATGGGACAAGGCTAAGAGGATGACTGCATTGTGTTGCAGGGGTGCTGGCAGTTATCTCAGTCTTTGTGCAGCAGCTAATACTGTCCCTCCTCCTTCACCTCAAAAAAACCCCCACAATGTCAGTTCCCAAGCCGAACTGTGGAAATGTCCTTAGATTCTGATGGGCTCTGTGAGTGGTGCCTGGAGCCAGGCAGTGTGTGCTGCCCAGCTATAAACATACTGTCCCACTGGCTGCTCAGCACCTCTCCTGCAGCTGAGGCATCCCAGAAATGTGAGCCTTGAATGAGTCAGTCAAGAGGCAGAACCTCAAAAATTACCCATAAATGTTTTGTTCAAAGTTACCTAAAAGGGAGGAAACTTTGCTCTCAGTTGGCATTTCTCTATAACAGCAAGGTCCAGTGAGAGGACAGGGGTTTGTGAGACCTGGCTTAATTTCTGGCTCTGCCATTCACCTTATTCACAGCCTTGGGCAAGTTCTTTCCCTTTTCTGTGCCTCTCCTTGCCCACACACCCCTCTTCTGAGCTGCATGATGGCAGTAGAGATGACCTACTGAAGTGTCAGGGCTGGTTGGATCTACATAAGTGAAGGAACAATAAAGGCTGAGTGGCATAATTTTGAAAAGAAGAATCTGTTTGGCAAGATTGGATGTAAGCTAGAGACAGAAGAAATTGTGGTATGTTGAGGTTTCTTCACTTCTACTCTTCTTTGGTGGAAAGGGGATTCTCACCAGCTGAGTAACACAAACAATAGTAGGTGGCAAATCCCAACTCACCAATGCAACTAGAGGATTAATTATGAATTGTCTGAAACCCAACCAGGGAGTCAGAATTAACCCAGCTTATCTCCAGTTAGTTTAAATAGCAAGAGTAGTCTGTGGATCAAAGAGCTACTTGGAGATGTCCTGGAGCAGAAAACATTTTTCTTTCTTGACTGCTCATTTTTGACATCCAGACTGGGGAAGCACTCAGCTATTTCTAAGTGTATAAGCACATCTCTGTGAAACACTGATATTTTAGGGTAGGCTGAGTGTTCTACAGTGAAATCCCAGATGTAGTGCAGTCAGTGGGTGGCCTCAGACAAATTTAATGGGCTTTGGAATAGGGCCCAAGCAGGACCTGTTCCCAAAGAACAGGAGGACGAAGCGTTGGTTTAGCCAAATTTCTAATCATGTGCTTAACCATTGAAATAAATGAGAGTTAAGGATGTACTTGAGACCTTAACTACTTGCTGACCTGTACCTTAACTACCAAGTAACAAAAACTGACCTTCAGAGACTCTGCATAAACCAGGGATATGACTTTTATATGTCCCAGGTGAACATGCCATTTAGAATAGCAGGTATTTTTGATTTTCTAGTTATATAGCAAAAGCAGAGTTTGGCCCTGTGCACCTCGGAAGAAGGAAATTTAAAATTGCTACTAACTGCAGCTTCTCAGTGCAACATTTTGCAAGATGCAGGTTAGTGACTGCTGGAAAAGACGACTTCTCTATTTCAGCCATCTAACAGGATTTTTGGCATACTGCTCATTACAAGGGTTATTTTCTTTAACCGTATTGCTGTAGGAAAGTGTTTTTTAAGTATCCTGCTGCATTATTTTGAGACGACCTTCATATTGTTTTAGCTTATAGTTTCTGGAGTTCTTTTTCTCCCAGTAAGAAGCGATGTTGCTGGGTATGCTTTTTCTAAAAATGATGATGGAAAATCAGGGGAAAAAAGCTAGTCTATCTAGTGACTTGGTATTTTCAGGGTCAAAACAGATTTTAAGCACTGATCTTCTTGCACATGCTGTTTAATCTGTTTGACCAAGCAGCTAGTGTATGAGATCTAGCTGGCAGCACACAGAACACATTAGGAAAACAAAGAGAATGTGAGATTAAACTGAAAAGAGGCAAGAACAGCATTTCCTCATCGTTCTGCATGAAGGCAGAAGATGCTCCAAGAGGATGAAACCTCGGTTTTCCTTATGGACCAATGGCCTCTTCCCCCTATCATATTATTCAAAGGTAAATTTGCTTTTCACTCTCTCAGACAGACCATTTCCCCCTCACTGGTATACTTATTTATTAGTAACGTTGTTTGTAAAATGCTAACTTCATTGCCTGCACTGTTATGATGTTATCTCTATGTGCTTCTGTGAGAATGTAACAATGTCATGAAGAAAAATGATGTAAAAATGATGTGGGTACATAAAATGGGATTGACAAAAAGTAATAAATCACTGCTGGGCTGAAGAACAGAGCTGCATGTGTAATGAAATACTTCAGCATTACATCATCGTTTATGTAACATCTGGCAGAGCCTAGTGTTTCAGTGCTGCTTTGAATCAGGATCAATTTTTCTCTGAGAAAAGACAAAAACAAGCCATTAGGTTTTGCATTTAGAAAACTGAAAAAAAAAAGATACCCTTGAAATATTTGTGTGAGGTTCCCGTGAGAAGTTCTGTCATCCCCTTCTTGATGCAAATAATGCAATGTCTGAGATACCTGCAAAATAGTTAATATCCAAGCAGGATTTTTTAAATTTTATAAGAGAAACATGAGTTTTATGTGAAGGGTTTTTTTTTTAGTTTGCACAGTTAATTTGTCCAAATAAGGGTTCTTTCTAATTTCCATCATTACACATACCCTGGGGCCAGACTTCTAGCAAAAAAAATGTGTGAATTATATGTACTTGAGTGTTTTCCACGGGTTTGTTTGTTTGTTTGTTTTACAAAGGAGAACTGAATTATCTTTCTGTTATTGTGGAATCCTGGTCCTGTTCCACACAGACATGTGGGTGCTCCTTCAGTGTGGACTCCTCCACCCCAGGCTGCCTGCACAGTCTTCCTCATCCCTGGGGTGAATTGGTGTGCCCAGGTTCACTTGGGGTGCCAGGCAGGACATGATGTGCTGCTGGTGTGAATGTTAGTTGAAATGTATTTAATTAGTTGTTGCAGTAAATTAAATCAGAAATTGAAATGTCTGCCATAAAAGTCTCTGGACAACACCCTGACTTGGCTGAATTCAGCAGAAGTTTTGTTATTAATTTTGAGGGGACTTGGCTTTTGCCTTGTGACTCTTATCTCTGACCTCCCTGGAGGTCCTGGTGTGGTGGTCATGGTGATGTGTGTAGTTCTGCAGAGATGCAGGCTGCCAGCCCTCCTGGCAGCATTGACACTCCTTCCCCAAATCTTTGACGCGTGTCAGCTGCCCAGGACGTGGGAACAGGACATTGGCAAGAACTCTCTGTATCTAAAAATAGGATTTTTGCTTTCTTTTTTTCAGTACTCTACCATTCAAGGAGGAAATAGGACAGGTTGCCAAAGAGAAATCACTGTTTGTTTAGTTCCTTTTCAGCTAATCAAATGTCATGTAGATAAGCCACTGTTACTGTAATCACTCTTCTCCTAGAGATTTTCATACAGTATGTCTATCCAGCAGTATAGGTCTGGGTGATACATACATAGAGCTAGTTGTTATAGCTATTGGAACCCCCTCTCCATGTTTTCCCTGGGTTGGCACAGAATGGTAGATCTTGATATGCTCTTGAGTAAAGTGTGATATATATGAGTTTGTTTTTTCATGGTGGAAATGGCAAGGGGAAGCAAAGCAGACCAGATCCAATGGGCACTGCTCTAGAAACCTGGTGTGGTGCAGACATCTGGAGTGCTTTCATCCTTTCTGAGCAATTATTAGAGCTACTGAAAAGTTTGCTTTGTTTTTTAAACCAAATATGACGTATTGATTTTCATTTGGAGGAGGGAGGTGCTGTAGAGCATGAATGTCATTGCAAGCAGTGCAGTACAAAACTGGCAAAGGCAAAAGAGGAAGGCAGTGGCCATACGCTTGAAGAGTACAATTTGTGGTTAGGATGTCTTATTCCTGTTTCTGGTTTTCCTGCAGGTGACCTTGGGAAAAGAAATCACTCTCAGGTCTGAAAGCTGGCCATGTGGAGGGCCGCAAAGACTCTTACTAACAACAGAGGCAGCAGTTGAATGTTTTTTGGATGATACCCCCTCTTTCCACCACCTGTGGTTTTGGATGAACGTATTTTTCCCTTCTTACAGGAGAGGCATGGCAATGTAAAGCTGACCTTGGAATTTCTAAGGGGAAGGAGAAACAGCTTTGGTTTTGATCATGGACATTGCAGGAGCTGAAGTAGGCTGTTGTATCAGGGTGGTGCCAGGCATCTCAACCAGCTCCCACTCCTGCAATGAAGAACAAACTGCTGTCACTTGAGTGACAGGCCTTTGCAGTGAGGTAGCAGTAGATTATGTCTCTCCACAGGGATTTCTGCGAGACACCGAGTGAGACCTCTGGTGAGCTTAGCTGTTCCTTTGCATTTAGAATTTGCATCTGTGCCCCTCATGCTGTCACAGTCACAGTTTAAACAGGGTGGTAGAAGACTAAATTTCCTAATGCTAATAAGATTTTTTTAGTCCTCTGGGAAAAAAATATGAGCTGCCAATACAAGAATATCTATGAACATAGTGAGAACTGTCTCTCAAAGAGGAAAAGAAGAATTCTTTTGGCCAAATGGCAGGTGAGATGTTTTTTGTCTCTTGTTGCTTCACTTCCCACAGCCCTGTCTGTGAAGAAACCTGGGTCCTCTCCTGGTCTAATATGCTGTAGTTACACAGCAGTTCAGGATCTCCTGGTTTTAACCAGTGAAGGCCAAGGAAAGGCACAGAGATTGCTTTCTCTTTCATGCATAAACCCACTCCTCCAGTGGTTTCTTGCCAATAAAGCTGGACCTTAGCTTCATTTCTATCATCATGGGATCAGAGCCCCGGTATTAGGGCGGCCTTCCTTATTGAAGGCTGAGCTGCATGTCAGTCAGTGAAAGACAACAAAAAGTTCTTCTTTCTTGCTGCTCTTTATTTTGCCTGTGGCAAGAGCATGAGCTGGTAAGGAGCCATTGCCATTTTCTTTTTTCTCAGAATAACTGCTTCTGCCTTCCTTAAAAAACAGGGTGGGATCAGCCTCTTACAAGTCCACTGCTGTACCCATTTTTATTTCATATTGGTGAAAGAGAAGATGCTGGTTGGCATCACTTACCTAACAAATACCTGAACAATATGTGGGTACTAGTCTACATGGTCACAGACCATGTCTGATTCAGTGTATGGCAAAGCTCCCAGGTAGTCCATTACAGTGCCAAGCAGGAAAGAGCCTTTTGCTCTTCCATGGATCAGCAATGTGATCAAGATCTAGTCAAGCTCTAGAGCGGGTGCTCATATGTACTACTGGGACAAGAAACGAGTATGCCCAGTCTGCCAAGAAGATGATAGCATTTCTGGAGAAGTGAGAGGGGTCACTCATCAGGGGAAAGAGCTGAAATTGTTCAAGGAGCAGTGGTGCCTGGGCAGGCAGAGGTGCTGGTGCCAGCTGCTGGTGCCAGCTTGCTCCTTCTGCTTGCCCAGGGAGGAGTCCCCGTTCCTCACAATCACCAAGGTCCTGTGGCTTTACAGCAAAGGCAAGATGCCCTTGTGATTTCACTCTGTGCAGGAGTAGATAAAGCATGGGTTTTTCCATTTCTATCAGCCTCTGTCTGTAATAAGCTCTGCAACCGTGCCGCCTGTTGGGATTTATGACTACCTTACTCAAATTTGCTTGCATGATGACTTGGCTTAAATGAAGGGTGAATTGAGGCTAGGATCCAGGCACCTCTAGGCTGGCAACTCTTAAAGTGATCCCTCTCCCTGAAGCCAGTGCCCAGTGCATGGCCTGAGGTCCCTCTCACCTACACCAACACCTGCACTGAGCACGGGCAGGTGTCACCACCACTGCAACTGCTGTCCACCCAGATGAAGACTGCGAGAGACTGGTGTGGCCACACCAGCCTGCAGGCAGTGGGGCAGCAACCAACCAGTCTTTGGCCATTGCTCAGCAATCAAAGTTTTGAATAATCTTAATGAGTTAATTCACCACCTAACAAATGTTTCTCTGCTGATGCAACAGATGAAAGAGCAATAATGAATACTGGAAAAGAATTTAGTATCAGGATGCATAACAGTGTCATTTCAGATTTGTTTCTTTTTTCTTCTTGGTGGTTGTTTAGCATTACATGGACGTACATACTGATAATTTTCCCCACCATTTCTACAGCATGAAGCTGCACTCATTTCCCAGATCTTCTATTTAATTCAACCAGGCAATATTTAATTACCTACTTAAGCAGGAGGTTGGGGACAAACCAGATTGGGCTGGAAGAAGAACAGATTGGTAAAATCACAGCTGTCTGTGGAAAGGTGCCATGAGGAGACTCTGCTCCTTGCCTCTCTTCCTGGCGATTTTCAGGAGCTCTAGGGACAGAGGAAAGCAGAAGGGAGGCAAATCCCTCATCTGCTACTGCGATCTCTACCTAGCATCCCTGTTCCTGCTAGGCTGATGTTGTTTGGCAGTACCCTTCTAGCAGGAGAAATGCTAAAGTGAAGAGCTGTCATTGTCAATTGATAGTCTGAAGATTGCCACCAGCACAGCATGTCAGGTCCATGTAATTATTAGAAGAATTTCTGCTGCCTAAGGTCATTACAGCCTTTTGTCTTCCCTGTCCTGGTTATTCATGGTGACCCTTACTAAAGGTATTGGCCTATTCTTGGTTGCATTTTGTTTGCTCTGAGCTGGTGGTGTTTGGCTGACACATGCCAAGTTATTCTGAATTTATTGAAGATGAGGTTAGAATCAGAACCATTATTTCAAAACAGCAGGTTTGGGATATATCGTTTGCATATTTTCCCTCTTTGATCTCTGCTATTTGATGGTTTGCTTCCAATGTTCCTTCCCACTGGCTTCCAATAGAGGTTTTTTGCTTTATAAACAATTGGATTGATTTCCAATATGGACTGTTACTTCCTTGAAAAAAGGTCTCCTCAGGGAAAATTGGCAGTTCTGTCTGTATATATTTTCTTATTTGCATTTACTTGAAGGGGTTTGGAACCCAGAGACAAGGTTTACATCAACAAATCCCTCACCCTCTTATCCAATTTAGTTGTTTTAACAATCATTTTCTAAATCAAACTGATGGAGCAGTTCCTAAAGGCATTACAACAACTGTATATCTGGAATCATATTCGCCTTCTTTTATTGCATTAGCACCAGGCTTGAACTTTTCAAATTTGCATCGTGCTTTGCAGAAGTTCTCAGGATATTTGAAAGAGTTTATAGCTGGAATCTGGTGTGTTTTAAACAGAGACCAGAAAGGGAATTATAGAGCAAAGCTTGTGCAGAGACAGGGCTTTAGTTTCATTGGACAAGTAGAAACTGGAATGAAAAGGCAAGGGGAATGTTGCGTATTGCATTTTTTGGGTGATTTTGAAGGCACCAAAAAGTGGGTGCTGTGTTACAACACTGATTCTGGGTGTCTCATCAGACTCCCTAAAAGGTTTTATTTCTTCTCTGTAAAGAGAGTGCTGAGTAAGAGTCTGACACAGAGCAAGAGTAGAGTATTCAGCAGGGGAAGTCACTTAACACCCGGAATGTAATCCAGTGATGCTTCTGCACTGGCTTTTGGCAAATATGTCTCTTGTTATTTGAACATTGACTTTCTTTTTGCCATATGGGCTGCCACTATCAGGCATCCTTCTCAAGATAGGATTGTAATACTAATGAGGGGAAGTCGTAAAGACACAAATGAGACTCTCCTGCTCATCTGTGGTTTTGAATATCTCCTCCCTTGTTCTTGCACAGTTATTTCAGTGATAATTGTTGGTGACACATTGAAGTGGGTAGTTTGGAACAAGCTGGCTCAAGCAAGCTATACAGAAAATAAGCCCAAGAACACACAGTAGAGGTGTGACGGGAAAAAGAAAGCTCAGATGACATCGGTTCAGACAAAGAACTGAGTTCCCCAAGCTGTAGGATGGAGAGGCATGCTGACACAGTGACCCTCCGTGTGAACAGGACTACAGTGCCTCTGGTCCCAGGGGAGACTGGATGAAACCCTCACAGTTTCTCAGTGCTTGGGACATAGCTAAACCACTGTCCAGCTGGCTGTCGCATGTTATGGAAATAGGACTCACTCAGATGAAGAAAATACCAACTTGCTGATAACTAGATGCCGCAGGGCACTGTTAAAAGGTGGTGGAAATACCCGATTCCAGTCTGGTGTCATTTGGTACCTCTTCCCATCTTCCATGGCACAGACCAACTAATCCTTTTGTAAGTTGTGTCCTCTCCATATGTGCTGGCAGACAAACAGGTGCAAAGGGGGGTGTTGGGGTGCATTACTGAGATCAGCTTACAGAAGAGTAGTTAGGAGCAGTGGAACAGTGAGGAGTACTTGCAGTTGCAATTCCTGTACAGAGTCTGGCCCACTTCAGAAATATTCACTTCCACTCCCTTGCTTTCTCTGAAGTGTCACAATCAGCTATTGGACAATAAGTAGCATTTGACAAATTAATATCAGGATTATGAATAATGAATTGGCATAAGATTAGCAGACAGCTGGAGACCATTCTCAGTTTTAAATACAAGCCTTACATTTTTAATAACAATAACAGTATCAATAACAATAATGATAACAACAACAATAACAATAACGACAATAATATCCATTTTATGGCCTGCACTACAATTCTTGGAATAAGTTTACTTGAAAACAAACAAAATCCACTATCTCCAAATGGCACTTAGATGAACTTCTGGGCTTCCAGAACAGATGTGTAAAAAGAGGCTCTTGGTGTTTTTCCTGTGGGACAGGTGCTGCCAGGTTTGGCAGGCATTCTTGCGAGATACGAAATAGGCTTGTGCCCACCTGAAGGATCAAAGAAACCTGTGTGCTGTCCCTTCACAAATCCAATGAAGAGGAATGTGTGCTCAGTGGCAGATGATCAGTAAAGTTATCCAGCCTGGGTCCTATTGGCAATCGATGTTCACGACATGGGTGATTTAGGATCCACTGATACTTTAGCCCCCATGCCCCTTTTGCCCCGCCCTCTCTACAGTGAGGCTTAGCACCCTGCTCTGGAGTAAGGACTGGGCATCCTGTACTCTGTCTGCCAGAAGAAGTTAACCACTGATGAAGTCATACCCAGTGCACTACTTTTTTTCTAAAAAATGAGAAATTTGTGGTGTGTCAGAGGAGGGTGGTCTGACAGATGCAGTTCTGGCTAACAATGCACTAACCCTGGTCCCGCTGACAGCTCCAACACCCTCTCTGAGATGTTAATTGTTATTAAGATTGTTTAAAACATCCTTTCAATGCTTGCCATTGACTGCCCACATGAGCAATTTTACTTACAGCCCAATCTTTCCTTTATTATCGATTATATTAGGAAAGAGATGAAAAATATGAAACCAGTGTTGCAGAGAATAGGCCAGTTTATTAAGGCTCCCTCTCCAAATTGGCTGTTTTAAAATTCAATAGATGAGTATAAAAAGCTGAGCTTAGTGAGAAAAAAAGCTCCATGCAGTTTGTTTCCTCTGCTTTTTATTGTCGGGCTTTTCAGGGGAACCATGAAGCTGAAGTATGCTTGACCTCTTGCCAAATGATTAGTAGCATATTTTTACCTCAGATAATCACATTTTGTCACTATTTCAAACTGCAACAGTTGTCATTATCCCCCAGATATATTTCCCCTTGCCATGTATCATCAATTTGTTATTTCTCTATGTGTTATCAAGCAGCTTTTAGATCAATACCCTAATGTGTGGTGCTCAGTGTTAATGCAACTTATAAATATTCAAGGGTCTCACAGAGTCATGGTTTTCAGGAATTTCTACCTTCTCAAGGGGGGTCCAGTACAGAGAGAGTGCTGCTCTCTCCTGCCATACAGGGAGATGCTCTCCACGGCATGGCACTCTTTGCTAGGGCATTGGCAGGGGAAAGACTGCTGGGGGCATTTCTAATGTGAATTGTTTTGACAGAGAAAGAAAAAAAATACCTGAAATGTATAGTATCCCTCACCTGTGTTTTTTTCATGCTTTTCCTTTTCTGTGTTGTATGTCATGGATAAGCAAATGGTTGGAAGTGATGGCAAAATCCCAGGGAGGGTTAATGATAAAGCTGCACCGGGACAGAGGGCACAGGGAAATAGATATTGCCTTCTTGCCCCACGGTATGATCCTCCTTGCTTGCAGAGGGGCACCACAGTGCTTGCCTTTAGCCACACGGCTACCACCCATCTACGCCTAATTGGCTCTCAGCTCTCCCCTGGGCTTTTTTCAACCCTAAATCCATTTTCAGAGGTGATGGTATTATCCTAACAGAATTGGTACCTCAGTACCTCTGCTGTGGGAGGACTGAAATGCATGGACTGGGGAGAGCAGTGTTTTTACCAGACACTTGGATGGCAGCCTGTGTAGCACAAATGGCAGGCTAGATTTGAGCCTTGTAGAACTTCAGATTCATCACCTATGCAATGCACCTGGGTAATCAGTGTGTGGACAGGGGATTGAGAGCATGACTTCTCCACTGCGCTCAAGCTTGAACTCCCAGAGCATCTTCCTTTGACTTACATTGGAGTGTCACCTCTAATATTGGTGGGTTTTAACTCAATATTTAAATCTGCCCCAGGAAATCAGCAGCAAACTGTCCTAATTTGATTTCCCTAACCTGAGGACCTTGTTCACTACCATCTTTGCAGCACACAGATTTTCAGATGTCCTTGTTCCTTTAATGCAATTATGAAAGGACACTGTTTGTATAACCTTACAGATCTGCTGACAAGGGTAGAGAAGGAACCCAACAGAAGCCAAATTTCGTAATTTCTTCTCCAACCAGAAATTAATTTACCAGCAGAGGGCTCTCTTATGATTATGTTTTTTTGTTTTGTTTTGTTTTGTTTTGTTTTGTTTTGTTTTTAATTCCTTTGCCAAGGTTATCACAAGGTTTAAAAAGAAGAATAGAGAAGCTATGAAGCTGTCCATGTCCCCAGAGTTTAAGGCAGAGCTGCGCTTGTGGTGGGCTCCGGCTTTCTGGCTCTCTGAGCATGCTTGGGTTCTCATTTCTCCATGTGGGGCAGCTCAGGGAGGCATGGGACCTGTGCTCTCCAGGTGCTTTGCATGCCAGGGAGGAGACCATTAATGGGATTGCTCCTGGATTAGAGGGTAGGGTTTTGGAAAACACATTTTGGGGGTAATCTTTCCAAACCTGACATGGGCTCCAGCCAACATCCTGGGGAGAGGACTGTAAATCACAAGTCCCATGGGTGGTCAAGGGAGGGTAACAGAAAAGGGTGGTTGCTGCTAGCAGCTTGTTCACTAGAGCCAAGTGGCCCAGCAAACATCAAGAAACACCCTGGGGGACAGTGGGAGTGAGGGTAGCCCCTGTGACCCCTAGGAAGATGCTGTGCCCCCAGCATTCCGGGGGCTGCCTCGCTTTCACAGCAGACAGGGCACTGAAGCTGGCATGGGGTCTCCTCTCTCATCTCCACCCTGAGCCCTTTGTTGGAAACCTAACACTCAGTGCCTTTGGCCATTTGCTAAGTACTTGGATGCAACACAGTATTACAGAATAACAGAATCTTTTTGGTTGGAAAAGACCTTTAGTTTCAGATCATCAAGTCCAACCGTTTAGGTAACTTTATGTTGCCAAGTCCACCCCTGAACCACGTGCCTCAATGCACAGCAAATGCTACGTACTGTCATGGAGGAAGGCTATGTTGTGACAAGCTTTTATTACTGGAATAGCTCAAATTTTACCCCTTTGTTGGTGTGGTGGGAAGGCTGGTCCCCTTGCCTTCCCTGCTTCTGACATCTCTTCCTGCTCCTGGTTGTGCTGTTGAGATACACTGATTGTGGCATATGAAGCACTGCAAGTGATTTTGCTGTAATGGTACTCCGTAAAAATCACACGAGGTAGTGGCCACTGGAATCCTGTTGTGACCTAGTTGTACATCTGTAGCTTAAATATTTCTACTTGCTAATAATGTATATAGTGAAAGAAATGTGAATGTACAGGCACACATACATGACTGTGAATCCAAATGACTATAGGGTTAACAAACTGTGTGAATATATATGAATCTGTTTGAAAATAAGCTGTATGAACCCTCTATATGAACATCTGTTTTATGTCTTATGAAATGCAGTGATCCTTACAGTGATAAAAGATGGGATATTTGTTATTTCAAGCGAGGTCTTAAAAATACAGGGAAGAAACAAAATCAAGAGCGAACGAAGGATTTTCAGTGGGTTTGCACAAATAGCACAATTTATTCTTTTTGTCTTCATATTGTAGACAGTCTCCCACTTCTTTTTGATACATGGAGAATTATATCCTGAGTGAAGCCAAAGAATAGGAATTTAATTTGTCAATGAAGCTGATATTTCAGGAAAAGAAATCTTGATTTATTATTTTTATTTTCGAAATGTGAATAGCAATGAGATTCACTGCATTTTTAAATGACCTTATAACTTGCCCTAGTGATCTCAGAGCCTGTTTATAAAAAAGCTCTGTCAAGATATAATGAGGCTTAGATGCTCTAAACCTCTGGAGGTGGTGGTCAGTCCTGGGCCAGTTGCTGGTTGAATAGTGAGAGTGGGAACTCTGGGGGCTTTCCTGGCCTTCAGTGCTGGTGCAGGTGACAGCACTTTAATATCTGGGTTATTTTGTTCTCTGGACATCCCTGTGAGACAGTGGTTCTATATGCATACAAGAAGGATGAGTCACAGAGCAGGCTGAGCAATTTATCTCCAGGAAGTCTGTGGCTGAGTAGGACTCATGTCTGTAATGCCCCAAAATAATCTCCAAGCCACTAGGCTGTCCTGAACATCTACATGGTGCTAAAGTCATGATTATTAGAAGCCTACAATCTTTATAACCACTGTTTCTTGGAAAAGCTGTATTTTCATGGACAATATGACCAAAATAAAGTCCCTTCATAGCTGCTTGGTGTATCCTGGCGTTGTGTGTTCACAGTACACCAGAAGCAGTGGGTTCCTGTGATGGAAAGGCCCTTCCCTCCAGCAAAGGAAGGGGAGCCCTGGTGTGATAGCTCTAGGGAAACATGCCCTCCACCTTTGCTACAGTGCAGCAGTGTATTCTTCTTCAGGAAGATCGCATCTCATTTGGGGAAAAATTTGCTGCCTGTGGTGCCTTGAAAAAATGCTGCACCTGAGTGTAAGCATTGCCAGATGGCAGGCACAGCTGAGCTGGCAGAGCTCTGTCTGAGCCCACCCTTAGCAGATGGAAGCCTGCCGAGAGCAGGGAGCTTGGTCAGGGTTGGATGTGGCTCACAGCTCAACTCAGCAAGATAAGCGCCTCTTTCCACTCCCAGTACAGGCCTGATACCAGTGCTCAGCGTGTGTCCTGCATGGCTATTTGCTAAATGACAGACTCAGCCTCTTATCACAATGTCAGCTATCAGGAAG
The DNA here is from genome assembly GCF_000691845.1 of Merops nubicus. Classification (NCBI taxonomy): domain Eukaryota; kingdom Metazoa; phylum Chordata; class Aves; order Coraciiformes; family Meropidae; genus Merops; species Merops nubicus. Next base: position 28,772 of record NW_008624867.1, on the reverse strand, counting down.
TGTTTTGTGCAGTTTTGTTTGTGTGGCTGACACAAGTGTTACTGTACAGACCCGTGGTCATGCTGATAAACCCGTCACCTGTCCGCTTGGGATATTTCATGCTCTTTGCTCTTTCTTCAAAAGATCTGGGTCACTCCCTTTTTCCCTTCCTTGTAGTTTATACCAAGATTATTAATTAAAGTATAGATCTGATTATTTCCCTTCAACTGCAAACTGTAATTCAAGAGTGTAATAAATCTACTATGAGAAGAACAGCCCTTAGAAGGATCGTTTCCTTTAGGTAATTGGTAGTAAACCCTGCATATACTACATGTATGTTTAGTACTTACATATAGTAGTAGCAAGGCAGGCAGGCCAAGTGCTGTTTGGAAAAACACCCTTTTCCCCATGCCCCTGCCCCTCGAGGACAATGTGTCGAGCTACAGCCCACTGCTGAAGCTCTGGCAGTGTTAGCTGCACTGCCAGCTCCTGCACCCATCCCTGCCCCACCAGCACCTGCATCTCCACTACATCTTGCACATCCATCTGTACAAGCAGAATCTTTGTGTGCAAATGATGAAGGGGTGAAGTCAGCTGGGCTGAGTCCTTGTGTGGTCAGGTGCATCACTCACCGGGCAGACTGTGGAGCAGTGACTGCAGGGAGACAGATAACTGCAGAGCATGGGAAGTTGAGAAGACTGTGATTAATTGTGTTGGCTGCTTAGCAGCTAAATGTTATGATGATTATTAAATAATGTTAGAAATTGGGCCCTGGTGATTTGGCTGCCGGATCCTCAAGCTTGCCCGTGCTGGTGTAGCTGTACATAAGATGGGAGGTCACACTAACTTTATACTAGCCTCAGATTAGCTGCAAACCTAGTATGGAAAACAAAGGGGAGAGATGTTATGTTTGTGTGGACATGTATTTTTAAGAATGAATGATTGTTCTCTGGCTGAGAACTAGCCCAGATCATGGAGATGGCAATGCCAGTGCCCTATCCCCTAGACCAAAATTTGGGATGAGCACATGTAAGCAGATGGAGTTGACATCTTTGAATGAATGTGGGCATCAGCCTAATCTCCCTCAGGCAGATCTACTCCTCGTTCTATAGCAGTTTTGTAAGTGACTGTCATCTTGTGTACTGCAACTGCTATGGAGAAAGATGTAATCCATTCTAGTGATGTCTGCCTTAACCCAACACACCATGGTTAGAGAGGTCAGTTGATAAAAGTTGATCCTGGTCAGTGTCTCCATAGATCTCCAACCATACTTTAACAGGGCTGATGGGGAATGAGATGTGTGCTTTGGATGTTTCATCCAGCTAATACTGATCTTAGTTGTGGTATTTACAGTGTCTTAAAAGAAAATTCCAATGATTTTTCAAAATTCTAGCCAGCAATTGAATGCAATGGAATTGCCTTTAGAAAAAAAAAAATGAACCTTGTGTTTTTGAGACCAATCATCAATCGGGCAGAAAGAGAAAGAAGAAAAAACAACAACCCAGGAAAACAAATGGTGGTAAAGACCCCAGCTAAAGTCACTCTTCTCAGAGAGCAACAAGTCTGATGAAATGAAATGGAAAGTCTTTCTCATTGATTTCACTGGAAAAAATAATTGACTTTGAACTCTTTGAATAAGTTGCAATCTGTATTTAATTTCTTGTCCAAGGAAGAAAAAATAATTTTGTTTTTCTTGTGGCTTTTATTAGCTTTAATGTCAGTTGCATAGCTGAATCCCTTGCATCAAGCTCCAAATTTACCTCTGATGTCAGCCTGCTTAGGACTGAAACAAAAATCAGCCTTTCATCTCTCAGTTGCTTAAAGGATCATGCCATAATACCACATTTATTAATTCAAAATCTTTCTTGTCTGTACATGCACAAATGGAACTTAGTATTCAGAGGAAAGACACAGAAAATGTAAAGACTGTAATTTGACTTGTAGCCATTAATGCTGCCTATTAACTGGAAATATTCTTACAATTCTAGAGAACATACACATTTTTGCCCTTGGACTGCCTGAACGAAGAGTTTCAGTACTTCAGGCTGCCCAGGTCGCAAATCCAAACTGCTGACTTTCTTGCAGGGCCACATAACCTTTTGAATAATGTTACAAAACACAGTGTTAGATTTGTCATCATCAGTTCCAGACTGGATGGGGGTTCTGCATCCAGCTTACCCCTGAGGATGCCAAGAGGATCCACAGTGGTTTCCTCATATGAATGAATTTGGGTGAGAACCTGTTAGTTCCTTATAGGAACAACCATTTGGAGAGAAAGGAGGGCTGCTTGGGTTTGTGCATCATGTTCTGCCAGTTCCAGTATGAAAGACATGGTATGAGCCTGCAGAGCTTCCTGAAATGAAAGCCTTACATGTGCACTTTCTGACACATTACCGGGGTACATACAAGCTGTCCATAAAAAAATCCTGTCTTCTTTACTTGTCACACTGACTTGTTTAGACAAAGATTATTTTGAGGAGAAAACAGTTTTGATAATTAAACTATAATGATATGCACTGGCAGTTTGAGGATGCTACACTTTCAATCACAAACACAAATGAGAAGATCAGGAAGTTTGTCTAGAAAGACTCTGTGGAGAAATAATAAGCCTTCTTAAGTCAGGGCTCCAGACAGCAGTGTGTGCTGGAAAGGCAGTGAATGTCAAACATGAACACCCTTGAAAGAGGCTCTAAAATTCTGGAAAAGTGTAAACAGACCATCGTGTGAATGAAGATTTGGGGTCATTTTTTTCCATTTGTCAGCCTTTTTTTATGAAAATTAAATTTGGTAGGGAGAAGCCATGAGTTTGAGTCATGGGCAGGAGATGTGGCCATGCCTCGGTTCCCTGTGAGGTGCCTTTTTCACAGAGGACAGAGCATCCCTTCCATACTCGTAGTTTTGCCTATAAAAGCCAAAAAGAAACTGGAAAATCGGATAAGTCTATTTTTAAATTATGCTATGCTATTTTTAAATGCCTCTTCTTTTGAAAAGAAAGAAAAAGAAGAAATGTCATCCAAATAGATCTGCTTCCAAAGAAAATATAGCTGTCTTTTTGTGTGCTGAGTAGAAAATCAGAAGAAAAACTTCTTTTCCAGTAAGTAGTGTTGTTTTGCTGATACCTTCTTGTATTTTTTTTTCTGATAAAAGAAGAAAACAGGCAAAAGTATGGCTGTACACCACTGTATAGCATGGGGTTAGTTTATTCAGAGGAACCAGTTCGTGCCCTGATTAAGCTGCAGGAATAGCCTGGATGTAGGTGTTCGTGTCTGACTATGTGTAGCCCAATAGTCTGTGCTGTTTTTCATTGTGTTTATCCTGTCCTTGTTTTTCATGACAACAGACAAACAGATTTACTTCACTTAGATCAAACTCTGACAGCTTAATGTTGTTCCTAGAAGGGTATTCTTATACCAGTGAAGCATCAGTTCTTGTCTTGCTTTTTTGCCTTATTTCTTCCTGGTTCATACACTCTAAACAGTGCTTGTGTATTCAGTCCATCCAGTTTTGTCATCATGTTTATCCCAAAACTGGTTTTGTCTGTTTTCCTGGGCTTATTCCAGGAACTTTGAAGAACTTCTTTTCCACAGCCCCGCTGAAGGTTTTACAAGCCGCTTTGCAACAATTTCTGCTACAGGTTCCTGGAATTTTTCTTTCCCCTAATTATAGATTTCTTGTTTATCTTTTGATACTATAAGATGTAACAGACTATTTTGTTTGATACCATAATTTTTATCCCCAACCGTGATGACAATTTTGCTATCAGTATGACAGTCTTGTGAAGGTCACAGCAAAAAGGACAATCAGAGTTATAGAGAGGCCCAACTGTAAAGGTCAAACCTATAGGTACTGCACTGAATGGACTATGTACAGTGCTGCAGGGACTCAGAATAACCTGAGTAAATTAGTAGTAAACTAAATCTAGAGGTAATTTTTGGACACAAAGGTCCAAGCTGGTGTACATTTTGACCAGCATTACCATTTTTACTTGAGGATCACTCAAGCTTCCTAGAACACCATGGCCTTGCAGCATCTCTTGTCTTTCAAAACAAACCCTAAACCTTTCCCCAGAGCCAAGGCAAATTTGGACCCAGCAAGTATGATAATCAGATACAACTTCCCAAAAAGACTTACCTTTTTGACAGATCTGGGTAATCCTTTCTTCCGTAACAAAGTCACCTTCCAAATTTGAGATTTCATTAGAGGTGATGATGTAAAGTTAATTTGGTTGAAAATCATTGAATTGTTTTGGTTGGAAGAGATCTTTAAGATCATCAGGTCCAACCGTTAACCCAGCACCATTAACCCTGTGCACCATTGATTCTGTGTAATGGGCTACAGGCATCAGGTGGGTTTTACTATTAATTTTCAGTGCACAGTAAGATCTTCCCTGAAGCTTTGAATGCTGCTGACTGAACTCTGTTGCTCTGATGGCAAGCAGAGGATGCTAGTAGGCTGTGGTATTAGTCCTTCATGCAGAAAAGGAGAAAGCTGTAGAAATGTCTGATACTACATTGCTAGGCTTACATATGCTGTTCCTTGAAGTTTATCCTGTTTTCTGTCTTCTTCAGCCTATTGATGAGACATGTCCTTTTTACGGGACATATATTCATAGTGTTTCAACAGTTCAGCATCTGAGCTGTGTTTATCCTTACAACCTGCAGTGAATAGGGAAGCGTTTTTATCCTGAGATTTTATAAAGAGTGAAGAATTGCCAGGAAGGCATTAAGTAACTTGCTGAAGATCACAGAGCTATTGCAGGCCAGGAAATCCTAAATTTGAAACTCACATGATAATAATAATACTATCCTTCCTTTGAGGCTGTGTAAAGAGGTGCTTTCTAGTGGTAAGGGACAGTCTTAACAGCAGGCTGATAACACATAAATGTGTTTGTCTTGTGGACCCCATGTGACTTGGCAGAGCCCTTGGACAGTGCTTCCAGCTGGAAATGTGTGACCACTTCTGCCTTTGGAAAGAGAAAGTCTTCTAATCCACCTGCCTTTTTTTCTTTTAATATTTGGAAAGCCCCTTGACTGGGAATGGACCAACCAATCTGGTGGTTGACCATGGTGAAGCATTACGGAGTTGGGGTGACTATAATGCTCAGGTCTGTCCTAAACCTCACAATATTCAGCACTGATATTGGTAACCCTTATTCCAAAGGTGAAATAGCTTCTGTTAAAAATTTTATGCTACCACAATCATTAGTGGAGGCCACCACAAGAATTAGTAATTACTGCTCAGAACACCACACTGGGAAGAAGTGCACCCATTTAAACCAGGAAAGTTTTGATGCATTAAAATGAAGTCCTGTACCAAAGGTTTCTGTCTTTTTTGACCAAATAGAATCATAGAATCATAGAGTCCTTTAGGTTGGAAGGGACCTTCAAGATCATCAACTCCAACCATTGAGCCAATAGGGCTCTAAAGTCCTCTGCTAAAACAGATCAGAATCTGTCAGGGCTGGAAGGGACCACAAGGGTCACCCAGTTCCAACCCCTCTGCCATGAGCAGGGACACCTCCCATTAGATCAGGCTGCCCAGAGCCTCCTCCAGCCTGGCCTTAAAGACCCCCAGGGTTGGGGCCTCAACCACCTCCCTGGGCAACCCATTCCAGGGTCTCACCACTCTCATGCACTTGGCCTTGTTGAACCTCATGAGGGTGGCTTGTGCCCACCCCTCCAGCCTGTCCAGGTCCCTCTGGATGGCCTCCCTTCCCTCCAGCGTGCCAGCCACACCACACAGCTCGGTGTCGTCAGCAAACTTGCTGAGGGTGCACTCAGTGCCACTGTCCACCTTGGACACCAGCTTTGATCTGGGCAAAGTTAAGGACATGACTCCTACCCAAGGGGCATCATCCTCTCAAAAAATGTTGTGGAGATGCTGCTCCCACCAAACTCACCTCACTTTATTGCATGCAGAATCTGGGGTCAAACCATTTGCTGTCTTTATTATTGATCAAAGAGGTGATTTACTTGTGGCAAGTAAAGGGAGTAGTAGCTATTAAATGAGCATTTGGTGTAGCAGAGAAAGGTGTAGCTGGGTGGAGCTGTAGTACAGGGCAAGTGATATTTCTGGCGTAGAACATGGATGCAGGAGATGGAATTTGTATTCTTGATGTTTTCATACCGTGACTGGATGCCCAGACAGACCAAAATGTGCTAGTTAGACCAGAGCCAGGTGCTCTTTGGCCAAATGCAATTGTGGGGCTCTATAGACAGTGAAGAGTGGGATCTGCTTACACTGAGGATCTCAGGGACTCACTGGGTAATGAAATGAATCCTGCTCAACATCCTCTAGAGGGATGGTCCATGTTAAATTGGTGCAACATTTTTCATAAACCAAGTTGTCCCTGGCTGTACTCAGAGACATCCTCTGAAGGACGATGCTCCAGTCACACCTCACCAGCTGCTCAGATGTCCCTTTCACCAGATGTGTTGGCCACAGGCAGCTGTGCTGTCACTATACCAGGTGCCATGTAGAGACCCTCTGCCTTGTCCCTGCAGGTGACAGCTCATAATACTGGTCTGCTGGGGCTGCTACAGTGCTTCCAGCTTTGAGGGGAGCCTTCTCTAGAAATAATTGCTATCTTTATCAATTAAACTTGTTACACTTGTGATTTAATGAAGCTTATTTTGAGACTGGCCAACTTTCACTTTCTTTATTTTTTTTTTTCTAAAAAATGTATCCATAAGTAAGTGTTCTTACATATCCAGTAAGAGATTTAATGGTAAAAGATAAGATTCCTTTACATCCGTCCTTATACACAGATGCACAGTGAACAATAATGTTTAGAAGTAAACATCCCCATACAGACAATGCAAACAAATTATACACTGCAGGCAACAAACCAGTCACAAAAGAAGCTGTTTGAAATATTGCACCACTTAGTACTTAGAGGAGATTACTAAGTGTGCAGCAGGTGCCAGACCATCAGCCAGTGAGCAGCGAGACCTTCCAGAAACTTCCTCCTGAAGGGCAGAGCTGGAAACATGACTGGAGCTGCTGGTCAGGGATGAGACCAGGCTGATGGCTGTGTCCCATGTGTGCAGGTGTGAGACGTCTCAGTGTGCATGTACAACAGGCTCACTGCCCTCTCTGAGGAGGATGGCTGCAGGCATGTGGCCACGCTGGCTGCCAAGCTGAGCACAAGGGAAGTGTCACTGCGTTGGACAGGAGCTAGAGATATGATAGAAACATAATTCAACACAATTTCAGTCTAGTATTTACCTAAGGAATTTACATTTTGCACCAACACCCAACACGGTTGGTCACCTGGGGCCATGTCCAAGGCTGGCGATGCTCCAGTCCTCAGGGGGGCCATGAGATGCCCATGTTTCCATGTGTCAGCTGCAGACCTGAGTGCCAGCATGTAAAACCCAGCTGTCCATGAGACAGAGCAGGAGGTGCAGTGGGCTCGCAGGGTGCAGAGCTTACAGCTGTGACAGCTGTGGGGAGTGCTGACTGTGGCTCCCCCCCGCTAAGATACCCTGCCCTGCCTGTCAGCAGATGGTGATTGTTGTAAGATGAGTGCTGGGAGGGGGTTGCTGTGCTCCTGAAGCACCTTTCTCTTTGAGACAGCTTCTCCTTGGTGAGAAGTTTCATTTAGCTGTCGCTTTCACAGAAGTTCTAATGATGTCTAGTGCAGGCAGTTTTTCTGGACCAGAAGCTGGTATTTAAATTTGTGTTGGTATGGCAGTTTCACTCTCTTCTTAACCGTTCTGTACAAATCCTGTCCTGTCCTTGTCCTGATGTGCATTTGGCTTTGTCAGTGCATGCTGTCCACAGAATATTTCCATCACTTCTCCCAACAGTTTTGGGCACTGAAGAAGTCTCTAGGCATCTGAAATTACTATAAAATGATTTATTGGTTCCTGTGCACCCTCTTGGTTCGTAAAGATCACAGGCAAGGTTTTTTTGTTGGTTTTTTTTTTTTTTTTTTTTTTTTTTTCCTCATAGAAGAAGGAAGCATCCAAGCGAAGCGTCCAAGGAGTGACACACTCAGAGACAGGGCAGTTATTGGCTCTTCCTTTTTGATGCCATGGATAGCCTTGAGCATCCCTATTTCCTTCTCTGCAATTAAATGGTCCAGGTGTGGCAAGTGCTATGGTGTAGCACAGGGTTGCCCATGGGGCACGTGCGAGGACTCATGCCTGGGCCCTCGGCCAAAACTTTGCAGCAGGTTTGCCACCTCCACAGGCTGTCCCAGAGGTGATTGCTCCTGCCTGGGACACAGAGAGCTGGTGGGGAGCTTCCCATCACCTTTGCAGCCATGGGTCATGGTTATGGCACTGTGTCTCTCAGCAAGGTTGCACAGAGCAGCACTCTGAAAGCTGCCTTTTGAATAAGGGTTATCAATCATTTAATGATGGATATTCCCATCTGCGTAAAGCAAGGAGTGATATTTATTCTCTTTTTACTGGTGCCTTTAACTTTTAAATAGAACAGAATTTGATTTTATACAGCTCCTCTCACACTTCCATATTCCAAAGCACTTTTTACAGAGCAGTTAAGTTAGGATATAGTGCTGGTAATGAAGTGACTCTGGGCAAACGAGGCAGTCTGAACTGCACTATATATCACTGCCCCCACCTTCAATGGATGTGATGCACATGTCGTTTGATCTTTTTTAATAGCTATTCCGTACCTGCCCTTGATTTTGACCGACTAAATCCAAGCTATTAAATCTGTGCCTCACTACTTTTTTTTTTTTACGCCTTTTTAAAAGGGAATTTAGGACTTGTAGAAGTTGCCAGATTAAGGTAGGTTTATGGAATATGCAGTTTTATCCCCTAATAACAACACCAAGGCATTCAGAGCTTCATGGGGATTGTAAGAAGCATCAAATGAGCAGACAGACTCTGCTGAGGTTTGCCTGTCTGTAGGGCTACTCTGGGAAAATGAGCCTGCTTTGGTGTCCTTTCTTTCCTTTCTTGTAAATACTGCTGTTCACAGTGGTAAAGAAATTAGCTTTTTCCTTCTGGAGGATAATTTTTGAAAACAGATGATAACTCCCTTTATTTGCAGACAGCTTTATTTATTTGTAAAATACTGTGACTCCTGCGTGCTGGGGAGGCGTGCACGTGGCTGCTGGTGCCCTGTGTTTGGGATGTTGACACTGACAGCAGGGAATCACGGGACAGCTCCCCAGTTATCAGAGCTGCATCAACCAGCCAGCCTCAGGAGAAGCAAACATAGTTTTATCCAGCTTTTTAACCCGTTCTGTGCTTCAGAACAGCAGGTTATGCCTCTTCATTAAATGTGAGTCAAGGCTCTGGCAGCTGCATAAAGGTTTGAGATATTATTCCTATAGAAATCCTGGCATATGAGTTTATTAATAGCCATATACTCTTAAACACCCTGCTTCATACTGGGTTGTAGCTCTTGTGATCATTCATGTTTTGTTCTCCCATTATTGCCTTTAGAGTGAAAGAGTAAATAGTTAATTCTAGACCACAGAATCTTCCCATTAGTCTTCATTAATGATTATTTCTGTCACTTTCAAGCTGTTTCTGTAAAAATTATACATGTATAATTGACCAAACCCCTCTCTCATTTCCTTTTAGGCCACATTATTGATGTCAAGCAAGAACAGAATGCCGTTGAACTGTAAGAGCTGAATCTGACTGAAAGGCTGCACTGTACTAAAAGCTTTCCTGCCCTATTATAGTTTGTAACCAATATTTTTACTGGAAGAAATCATGAGCTCATTAAAAGGGGTATCTTACCACTGAAAAACTATCAGCAGAAAATGTAACAGCTGCAGCTGAAATAAAAATAATCAGGGCTTTAAAAAACAAGCAAACAAACAAACAAAAACCACACCAAAATCTTTAAGCCTGCTATAAAATGAGAAGCACCCTGTATTCCAGTAGAACCACTAATGGTTAAATTCTTCTCTCAGATTCTCATAAATCAGAGTAACCCCACTGACTTTAATGGAGTTATGCTGAAATTGTGCTGATGTAGTCAGCTCATTTTGGCCCTACAATCTTGGCATTTGTCATTGTAGATCTGATCCAAACCCCACAGAACCCCGTGGGAATCTTTGTATTCAGATAATGGGATTTGGATTGGATGGTATAAGTTCAGTATGAATCATCATTAGCTCAGTTTGGTATTTGCATGGCTCATAATATGAAGGCGAGCCATGTAAGCCAGCTGGAACATTGGCTTTGTTGCTTAGGTATGGAAGTGAAACCATGAAGTCTTTCACTTAGTCCACCTAATTGCAATCAGATGGTAACTACTTTAAGTAATTACCAAACCAGAACAAGCCTGGGGCACTGACCTCATATGATGGGTTCTGTCTCCTGGTGTCAAGTCAGCAGAGAAGTGATTTTCCTCTTTTACTTATAGGTTTTGACCATTCGCAACACTCATCTCATAATGTTGATGTTGTTAATTACTTTTAATATTTCGTATGCTACAGGAGTAGCATTATTTTGCCTACCGTGTTTGCCTAGTTAACTATGTTCCATGCATGTAGTGGGCAAAAGGACCCAGAGGCCGTGAAGCCTGTTTCTGACCTTGTTTACATTGAAGTTGCATCGATAGAATTTGATGAACATTAATGAAATTATTCTTAATTTACAGCAGTGCAGCTTAAGTACAAGGCTGAAATCTGCTGTAATTCTGTCAATCTACTAGAATGACATTGCTCATGGTGAGGATGAGAGGGAGCTGTGGTTGATGTGTATACATATATTTACATAATGATTCTTTAAAATAGCTGTTTACATTCAAAAGGAAAAAAATATTGTGTTCATCAGGGATTTTCTGGAGAAGTTATACTAGTGTCAAAAGGAGCAAAATGTATCCCAGTGTATTCCATGCCTGGAAGCAAAATGACACACAACAAATACATGCATCCCTTATCCAAAATCTTATTGCTGTAGAATATTCCTGTCGCCTTCTATACTGATGATAGGAGAACAGCTAACTGCCAATTTGTATACAGTGAAGAAGCCCTTCTTCTAGTCTTCATCTGAGAAACAAGCGGATGAAGGGAAAGGATGCTTTTGTATCAATATCACATAAAAAGTAATGAAATTGGAAATAGATTAATGATTTATTGTTCCTCCAGCAGCACACTTAAATATGTGGGGAAATTGGCTTTCACTATATACAGTAGCTGCTTACATAGCATGACTAAAGAAAGATCTTGTGAATATGAAAGGTCCCAGATGAATGAGGCCTGAAATGGAAAACCTCTATTGCTATAGTGGACAGGATTGTGTGGCTTTCACATGCATTGCCACTAATTATTTGCCACCATTTACATTTGATCTTTGGCTAGCAGAAGCATTGATTTAGTAGGCTGTAAAGGCCCCTTTCTCCACCTGCCATCTAAACTGATAAAAATAATGATGTTTCATCCCTTTTTTCCTGGGTGTCAAACTCGAAAGCCATCATGTGGGGAATGGGGAGAAGTGGTGTTGTTAATCCCATCCACGGCTCCACATCACTCACTAACGTTGGAGAAAATGCAAGACGTAGCTCTGTGCTGCGGGAGAACGGTTTCACCATGGCAAGGAAGAGGGTGCTCTAACTCAGGCAGGGGCAGGAGAGCATTTGCCAGCAGAGGACAGACGGACCTGGAGAGCACCGTCCTGTTAAGGAGGCAAGAGCCCCATCTCTGACACACTGGCTGTCCTTGTCCCAGCAGAGACACCACGCCTGCAGAGGAAAGTCCCTCCTCTTTTGATTGAATGACCCCAGACTGGTGTCAAGCTTTTGCAGACCTCTTTTTTTTTCGTTAGGGTGGGTGGCAACCAGCTTCCCGAGACCTTGGTGCTTGTGACGCAGAACTTGAAATGTGGAATGAGGCTGGAAAGCCTTGTTTCTAAGCCTGATTTGAGATGGTATCAGCTTGCTTGAGATATGGTCTCTATTCCAATGTGTGTGATGGAGGAACAGGCTTGGGTGTGAAAAGCACAAGCCCTCTTTGTGAGGCCCCAGCTTGTGACCAGGTGTGTGGTGCAGTTTCTTTTCTATATTAGTATTCCTTGGGCATGCTCTGGAGCAGTATCTGTTTCTTAGATCTCTCCAGTTAATGAAATGGCCAAATACAATCATCTGGCAATAGAATTGCACTTCAGCAATACTAACGAAAAGACCCTAATTTACATTTGAGCTAATACCATTAATGTAAATTGGTTATTAGCTATTTACGTTAAAAAGCTGTAATAAAAAGCATAAAGGTAGTTCCATTAACTACATTTTGCCCTGTGAAATCCATGCTAGAAGGCATACCTTGCAATCAGTGATTTCTTTTTCTCAGGCAAAATGGCATATGCTCTACCTTCCTAACATATTTATAAACAAATTACTACCCCCTTTTCTGCACTTTGCTTTTTATAACACATCACTACTATGAAGTTAATAGGACAGCTGTGTGCAATGCTTTTGTAATTCAATTGCAGTGCTGGGTACTTCTTTACCCTATCATCCTCATGTATATGTAGGAAGGGGTAATTAAAGAAAAAAGGCATTTACAAACAATTATAATGCAGGAATAACAAGGAGGAAAATGAAATGGATTTCAATCATTACTTTTTAATAGGGATAAGGGAGAGGGATGGGAATAGCATGAAAATGGAGCTGCATTTGATCTGCTTTTCTGGTGTTGGCCTCTTTGAGCATCTTGGGGAAGATTTTCTCAGGTGTCTGGGCCAGATTTTCCCTTATGTGATGCTGTGATGCCCATGCTGATGGATGGGAGAGCAAGACTGGGACTGACAATTGCCTTCACATATAAAACGTGTCCTCCTTGATTTCTAGCACAGCCATTTGACTGTCATCCTACATTGTTTGGGTCCCCTCCAGAGCCCCTCTGCCTGAGCACTTGCTCAGGCATCAGGGCCCCTGCTCCACCAGTCAGGCATGCAGGCAACACTGGCAGGAGGGAAGAGGTAAGGCTGCTGGAAAGAAGAAAAGGGATGTGGGCAACGTTGTACTATGTGGAAAGAAGTCCATATGTACAGCATACACAATCAGAGGACACCCCTTACCACCACCCCTGGTGTTGGTGTAAGAATTTGTGTAAAGTGGCAGTGCAGATTAAAATCTTCCATGAGACACACAGTGTCAGACATCCCAATTAATGGTATAATGAAGACTGGACTTGGACAAGGCTTTGTTTTGGCATCAGAACCAGGTCAGGACCACTGACCTCTGCTCTCCTCATCCTGTCTCTCTTGCCCAGCAGGGGCTCACAAAACCAGCCCCACAAAATGCAGCCCAGCAAAACAAACCAGGTTAACTCAGTTGGTCCCACGATCCAATGAAGCCCACCCTAACCAGCCAACCCGGTGCAGCTGAGGGGGTGTGTGAGGACAGGGACCTCCAGTGGGAGGAGGAAGGCGAAAGGTGTCTGGGACTGGCACTGACACCAGCAGCTGCAGCCTACACATTAGGCAGAAGGGACTTTTACTGTCCACTGTGAGTGGTGGATGTACGGAGAGATGCATGGACCAAAGGGAGGTCATAGGTTGGCTCGCTGGGGTCTTGAACGTCCACGGACACTGCAAAACTGGGAATCAATATGAGGATGGCTGGGCTGTGTGGGCACACTTGCTGTAACCCCCCCAGGCAGTGGTGGTGGGAGGCTGGGTGCTCAGGCCTCCATGCTCCTGGGCACAGCCCCTTCCCAGTGCAGGAAGTCAGGCAAGGCAGTGTGCCTGACTGAGTGCCAGTGTGTGCCTTCTGCCCAGGCTCATCCCCACAGCAGGTGTCTGGGGCTGGGGCTCTGCTCTGTTCTTCTACCCGAGGGAGCTGTGTTTGAGAGCTGGATGTTGGTTCCCTGGCATGGGAGCAGCACCAGGACCTTTTGGACTCAAAGACTGGTTTTGAGTGAACAAATGGTGCTAGTGTGTGATCTGAGGTTATCAGATAAGCCTGTCTCAGTCACCTGCCTCTTTCGGGGTGACACTTCAGGCCATCGAAGCACACCTTCTGTTTTGTCTTCACCACCATGCAGATACAGTTTCAGCCAGGTCTTTGGGTTGATCAGTTTGGGTAACCCCTCTTTGACTGAAGCTCCTTTGGGGGTAGCAAGAGTGAGAGAGATGAAGGATGCATGCTTTTCCTTTTCCAGAAAATAAAAGAGTTTTTAGTTCAAACAAAACTTCAATATCCCTAATAGCAACTGTACATTTGGAGGTCATTTATACTCTTTCTTATTTCTTCAAAGAGTGCATTCTAAAGAATGAAAAAAACGTGTTTAAGGAATTCACATATTCTGTGGAATTTCAGTCTTTCACATTGGTATTAAAAGTTAGTGTTAAATTATATTCTTAAATTACAGTGTTATCTAACCCAGTTATGTCTGATATCTAACAAGCTGGTGTTAGTTATTTTAAGGCAAATTAGCTAGATTGGAAAGGGAGGAGGTAAATCTATTGTCTGTGTAAAGAGATTTAGAAAGTTGTGGCTGAATAATAGCTACAAACTAGCTTCTGTGCAAAAAAGTATTTTTGACCCCAAGAACATTGGCGTTCTCTATGCAAGGAAGTATGGGAGAGCCTGAGCATAGGTACTCCATGACACAAAGTAGTCTGGTGCTTCAGTTATTCTTGTAAGAAACAACACTAGGCTATTTTTTGTTTTAAGTCAATACCAGAGGCGCTTTGGTTGTTTGCGTTCAGTGACCCTGCAGTGGGTTGGTTTTAGAGGGTTGTTGTTGGCATCCAGGAAGGGAGTGCCATGCTCCTGTCTGGCCACCTGGCTGGGAGTCATAATATTGGTGGCTCTGGCTGCAGGGCAGAGCATGAAAAACAAGTTAATAATTGACCTATGCTCCTTGTTTTTCATTCTTCAGACTACAGACATAGAAATGATAACATCTGTTTTTTAAAAACTTTTTGTAATAAATAGGATTTTTTTTTTTACATCTCATGGTAAAAACAACAGAAATGGTAGGTCAAGGAAAGGGTGATTTGCTGTCTATTTTTAATGAGCATTCTTTAAAGAAGGAGAGATCAGATAGTGCTAGGGGAGATCACGCAGTATGCAGAAAACTTTGTGAATCAGCCATGATAGGCAGAGGCTGCCATTCTTTGTATGACTTTCCAAGTTCATGTAAAGGTTACATGGCTACCAAGATGAAAAGCAGTCTCATCTGTTTTTTTTCTACCCCAGCCTTTTTCCATTACTAAAAATGAGGATTGTGATGAATCATGTCTTCAGCTGAACATCAAACACACGTCTGTAGTCTTCAGTAAGCATTAAATATAGATGTGAATATAAATAGAGAAGAGGAGATTATTATGTAGGAAGGAGGAGGATAATAGAAAGGAACAAAGTCAGCTATTTAATGTGTGATTTCTGTCCCCTTGGCATCCTGCATTCTTTTATCTGGGGAGAAGAGGGCAATGGGTTAGCATGACCCTGTCATAGGCTATAGGCTCGCATCAGAAAATTCGGGATGTATAATCACTATCATCTATGAAGCAAAGGTGATTCCGCTCTATCTTGGTAAATACCTGAATGGATGCTTCACCCAGCTTTGTATTCACATGGCTTCCTCCACCAGTATTTTGTGTTATTACCAGCACACACAGCACAGGGGACCCCTGAGTTTAAACTTCTCTCTTATTAAGGGATCTGGTTGCAGATATCCTCAGTTAAACCTGGTCTTCCGACTAGCACCTCTGCTCAAGACCTCAAGGCTCTGCTCTTTCCTCCAAGCCCTGTGCAAGGAGCTACAAGCAGTGCTTTGCTCTTCCTCATTTGACCTGGAGTGAGCGCAGATCTTGTCTTCAGATTCAGATTTGTCTAAGTGCGTGTTTAACATGCTGCCACTACAGTCTTCAACGTTGTAGTGTTTGGCTTTCTGGGGGGCTCCTGGCTGTGTCTGGCTTGGAGGCTGTGTCTCCGAAGGCCTCAGTGCTCAGCCCATCTTCTGGATTTCAAGCCTACCACCACAACCACTTTCAGTGATTTCCTTCTCTATATTTTCTGGATATAAATACTGAGGCCACTGCCTTGGCTACCCCCTAGCTGCTTGGCTTGTTGCAGGTCCTGGTAAAGGAGATGGACTGTAATAACCCTCTTAGAGTTTGGGTAAGTTCCACCATAACTCCCAGTGTCACTTGTGGTTATTGCACAGTGCAACACTCTGACCTTACACTGCCCTTTTCTCCATGCTTCCACAAAGCTTTTCCTTCTGGGAACTCTAGATGGAGCAACACATGGAGGGAATCCTACTATAGGCTGAAAGTGGGGTGGGCTTTTGGTCCTCCACTTGTAGCTTGAGGGCAGAACCTGTGAGGTGTGTTAGAGAATGTAAACAATGACTTGAATGGTGCATGCAACCTTTTCAACCAGGCTGAGGTCAGACCTATCACCAGCTAGCTTCCTCTTGGTAAGGAGGTGCTTGTCACTCATTAGCTCTTGGAGTCTGATGAATCTTACTTCACACTATATCAAATTACTGCTATCCATTTAATGTGACGTTTCAATCATCGTTCTTTTTTTCTTCTACTGAGAAAATACCAAGTGCCCTTGTTCATTAAACCATCTGTGCTAGTCACCTTACTTTACAGATTACCCAAATTATATTGTACCAAAATAATAACACACCGGAACCTTTCAGAGATGGAGTGGGAACAGTCTTCCCTGTGACTTTGTGGAGTTCCTTGGATACAAAGTTTTAAAAATCTGATTCATCTGGTTGTTCAAAATTAGAAACCTAACGGTGAGATACAATGGATGAGTCTTCAGTGATTACAAGTACTTATAACACTAGGTTAAGACATGAGACGTTTTCTAAAACCATTTAACACTTAGGAAAGAGAATCAAAAGTCATAATTCAAATACAGACCCTTTAATAAATTCATCTCAAGATAAAAAAAAGGTCCTCCAGAAAGTCTATGAGGGTATTACTAGCAGAAAAAGAGTCATATCTACTTTTCATATATGTCTTCAGTGGATGTCTTCAATAAGCAGAAGAGCCCTTAATGATTTGGCTTAATTGTTACTCATCAACACCACTGCACCATCTGTCCTGAAGTGGTAATTTTCTGTGATAACTATATAATACCACAACATCAGTGATTTTCAAATCTCAGGTTATTGAATTAATCATGAAGAGGTTTTCATTAGCACTGCAAAAAAACCTGCCTCAATTAAGAAGACTTTCTTTAAAAAATAATCTGGTCAAGGATCATTTCAGCCTTTCAAGGAAAATGAAATGTGTGGGATAAACTCAACAAAGCTGCTGTGCCCTGTACTGGTCCTAACCCCCTGGGGGACTTCTAGCAGCACTGTCTCTGGTGTTTCTCTAGAAGTCATTCTTGCTTTAAACTTCTCATTTTCTCCCATGTTTAAGTCTTGTGGCAGGACACAGCAGTCCCTCCAGACTCTTTTCTTGTCTCTAGCTGCTTGTAAACTCGAATGATAACTATGCTCTGCTACAAAAATATTTTTGATGTGTACTTTCCAAAAACTTGTCAGTTGGTCTACTTGGATAATGTCCACCAATACTCTTCATCAAATGAAAGCTTCTCATCAGAAAGAGGTGCTAGTAGGGTTTTGCAGTGTCTCTGTTAAGTTGTAAGGGAGTACAGAGCCCAAGCTAAACACTCTTCCAGATATCTTCAGTAACTGTCAAATCTCTGAAGTTGCTTGGCCTGGGGTTCCAAGCTAGCTGAATCCTCCATGGACACAGAAGGACATAAAAAGAGAGACCTAGTAGCTCCAGGGAAACTAGGGAAAAGGAAGGTTTCAGCGTATTGCTAGCAGGTGAAAGTTCAGCACAACCTTCCAAGTGTGCAGTCACTTGAGATATACTGAAGTCATACACTTTCTGGGAAACTCCTCTGAAATTAATTTTCTCTTTCTGACCTGACTTAAAGAAGATGTGTGTAACTATTAAAATGGTATGACTTTAATATCTGTATGGTTTTTCTGCCTGTGAAATGTAACAACTCACAGTTCTGGAGAGATCCTCAAGATCTCACCGAGTTCACCTCCTACCACTGTGACAAGATGTGTTGCTTTTGTTACATCCCTCCCAATGAAACTTTGCAGGCAGCCTTTGCAGGTGAGCTGTTCCAGAGCTTGGCTACTCTCGCTCCTGGAGAGCTTCTCGTGATGTCTAGCTTGCAGCCAGCTAGCTTGATGGAGTACGCCCACGCCATCTGGTCTGTTCATCCATGGGCATGGGGACAGACATTTTGTTTCCTTGTGCTGTAACCTTTTATGTATTTGAAGCTGAATTCCCCACAGATGTATTCTTGATCAGTGTTGTGGAGATAACGTTCTCCACAAGTTTGGTGCTCCAAAGCTTTCAGAAAGACAGCGGAAAGCAACAGCTGTCTAAACTCTTCCAACCACTTCTAATAAAATTCCCCCTCTCTGCCCTGAGCTGTCTTATGGCACATACTATGAAATGTCAGAGATGGAAAGCCCCTTTGGCACTGAGCCTGTCTTCTCCTTGGATGGATGGGAACGGCCGACTGTGTATCTGTCCAGGCTGCTGTAATGATGCTAAGTGTGGTTCTGCTTAGTGCTGCTGCCCAACCAGCAGCCCACGCAAACCTGCAATTTTTCTTTCGCCCAGCATCCAAACACACAGCCACTAATGACGTCCAAAACGGCTAGCTATGGTCTAATTATCACTCCTTGTTGGACTTTACTGTTACTACTGAGGGTCAGCTATCAGAATTTTGAACCCCAGCTTGCCCAGGTATTATAACACAGATTTTTTTCTCTTGTCTTATCCTTTCCTGCATATGGCGTGAGATGTAACAATGTGATCCACAGGCTGGAAAACCCAGCACTGTTAAAAAGAGTGCACTAAAAGCACAGTCAGACTGTCTTGTCTGCACTTACAAGGACCAATATGAAATCTGCACATCATCAGCACACAAAATGACATTATTACAGTGATTCCTTATTTGAAGTCTTTATTTTTAAATGCTTCTTTGTTCCAGAGTTGAAATTGCTTACACTAAGAAACAGAGCTAATTGCTTCTGCCCTATTGATGAGACTGGGAGATGAACCCAGGAATAACTCCATGGATGGTGGGATCACATCTCTGCTGACAGATTCCATAACAATTTTTGTGTTATATATGGGAAAGATCCTGGTATAAAACATATGCCTGCCTGTATCTACTACCTAGTTCTTGAAGTCGTTAAGAATGCAGAGTGATGCCATAATTCTGCTGTAGCTTTTTAGTCTTTCCAAGAAAAGCCCAAGAAAAGGGATCTTGAGCTCTTACAGGGTCTAATAAACATTCTGGGGTTTGAAGGTGAGATCCAGGCACCATGAGGGATGACCAATATATGTGAATTCAGAAGGCTGAGGACTTTCCCTAGAATAGTTTTCTAAGGCTTGTCTGGACCTGCTTTGGAATAACATAGCCTGGGTGTTTGGGAGCACCCTTGTCATCCTCACCAGCACAACAGGGAAATCAGTGTGGCATTGTTGACATTGTGCTTTCTCATGTCTTCTCTCTTGGGTTTTCTTATTGATAGTGTTCTCACATTATCTTTTCTTTCTCTCTTAAACTTCTCCTGATATCAAAACAGGTGATTTTTCTGCGGGAACAAAGAAAGGAACTGCATGCACCTCAGTTCTTGTATCTGACCTTGTTTGAGGTTAATGAGCCAATTAATTGTATACAAGATACCGGCACTTGGACTGTTCCACTTTGTTGTGTAACTAGTAACACTCAGTTGCTCTCTGTACCCTTAAATTAGGCCTAAAAATTATTAATGAGGATTGTATGAAAGCCTGAAGTATATTTTTCAGCAGCAAAGTCTCTCAATAGTTAGACAAGAACTATCTATTGCATATAAATTTGTCCCTTCCCTCTCCCTCCTCTCCTTGCTTTTGTGTTACTACATTGTTAAAAATGAGATTTGAAACCATGCAAAGTCAGGATATGCAGAATTGTAATTTCAGTGACTTCTGGAAATAGTGGGGTTTCATGTACAGCCATACATATTTCAGCATGTAATGCTAAACATAAGATATTAGAAAAAGTCAGTTTATCTCATATTTTACTGGTCCATGAAGCTCCATGTAGACTTACAGTGCCACATATAGAAGGACTAGAAAGGAATCTGCTTGCTCATTAGAGGGACCGTCCTGCTGTTCCTTCTTTATATCACTGGGAAATGTCTCTGGAGATGAGGTCTGGAGGAAACAAGCCATTCATGCCCTGCTCTGAGGAG
>NW_008624867.1:0-8577 GCF_000691845.1 Merops nubicus | reverse complement strand
AGGGAAAGAAAATACAGAAAACACTATTCTTTCCAGAGTCTCTAACTATGTGCCTGATGTCAGTCAGTGAGACCTCATGTTCATTCATTACCAGTGAAGGTAATGAAAAGTGAGTGAGAGTCATGAAAAGGGAATGAGAACGGAAAAAGGGGAATGGAAAGAAAAAATCCTGGAAAGCACTTTATTTCTGTCTTGTCTTTTTTCCCCCACTAATACATACAGACTGATGCTGGAACTGCTGCTCTCTAGTACACACATAGATCCGTTCAAGCTCTTCCCTAGCACTTCTGATCCTATAGGGAAACACATAAGGTTTTGTAGGGCAAGGAAACATGGGAGAAGTTATGCTGGCTAGGTGGTCATTTTAGTGGAAAGCAAAACAGTAGGAAGGTAGAGGACAATGGACAGTGTGGAAGGACCTGGCATGAGCTAGAGACAAGCCCAGGCCTAAAATGTGGCTACTACTGATGCAAACCACTTGATGGAGTCTGAGACTGAAGTTATGCATGGCTACCAGTGACAATACAGCTGTAGACACTACTGCCCCTGTTATTTTGGGATATTTTTTCAGCTGTGGCCATTTTTTTTTCCTTTGGTGGACCGAAAAGAATACTTCATTTTGCTTGGCTGATATCACTGCTGGGATATGTTCTGGATATTTAAAGAACCAACCTGTGCAGCAGGGATCAGATCATTCTTTACCCTGACTGCGGCTGTGTTCTTCATCTCCTACACATTTAAGAACAGGCCTGGTGCCCAGTTGGTTATAATCTGGCTCTACATTACCAGTGTGGCACATAATACAATGCAAGGTATTGTAATTTTCATTTTTTTTAAAGTATACTTCATTTCCATAGAGACATAATAGCAAAAACAGCCCCAAAATATGTAATTTCTAAAGCTTGCCCTAAAAACTCTCCACTTTGCTGAGGCTCCTGTAATATTTTTTTTTTTGCATTCCAGCTCACATTGTTCGTCTCAGAATATGGGTTTTGAGAAGCCCGAAGTTAAAGAACTTTTAAACAGTTTGATCTGGTGTTCGACTATACTGAAACAGAGCTTTCAGTGAGGACTTCTGTCTCTGACCTCAGCGTCACTTACGACCCAATTCAACCTGAAAAGGTTGTAAAACTCTGTTAATTTGTCATGGAGCTGGGATAAGACTTGTGTTCGTAATCGCACTCGAGGAGCTGTGGTAATCTATCCTGCAAGTGCTCAGGTGTAAGCTTAAATTTAGCTCTTGTTTTCAGTGCAGCTACATGTATTTGAAGTTCAGCAAGAGCTGATGTGCTTTCCAGAACTAAATCTTAATTAGCTCCTGAATTTTAGGTCAAATAATTTCAGAAATAATATGCAAAAAGCAGCTGTCTATCATATTCTAAATGAGAATACACCTTTCAGCTCTCCTTTGTCTAGTAGAACCTTGTGTTATGCAACAGTCACATCTGTCTGTTTACTAGCATTCTCTATGACATCTTAATGAAAATTAACAGATACATATTTTCTGTGCCGTCATCACCCTGGCATTTATTAACTGGCTAAGCTAATAATTAACCTTAGCTAGAAATGATGAAAACATGAATCCGATGTGACTCGATGATCCCTATAGTTAATGGTCTCATTAGCAATGCCTCTGTTTTAAATGATGATAGAATAACTCAATATATACAGTAATGTAAGACATTGATAGATTATTAATTATCCAAATGCTGAACTAAGTGATCCGTTATATAATTCTAGGGAAGTCACATCATGCCAGAAAAAAAACTGATCCATGCTATTCTAAGTATGATTGGTACGACAAAACTAATACTGATTAACTATCTAAATATCTGAGAAAAGCCCAGTCAGACTCTATACAATCAGAAAACCAAAATGAGTATCAGGGACTTTTCTAGGGTAATAGAACTGAAGGGCCTCAGAATCATAGAATCATTGAGGTTGGAGAAGACCTCTAAGAGCATCAGGTCCAACCATCAACCTAACACTACCATGACCACTAAACCACTTCCTGAAGTACCATGTCTGCACGGGTTTTGAACAGCTCCAGGGATGGTGACTTTATCACCTCCCTGGGCAGAGGAGCGCCTCCCATGGGCCTCAGGAGGTTGTACAACCCATTTCTTGGCTGAAACACAGGGACAATGATGCCCAGGTTATTCCTGACAGATGTTTGTCTAATCTGCTCTCAAGAAATCGTGAATGATGGAGATTCTAGGGCCTTTCACAGCAATCCATTCCCCTACTTGACATCTGTAGTGTACCTAAATCACAAGACATTTGGAGGTTCAGAAAGTTGGCTAGATGCCTGCCTCTTCTACTGATCAAAAGATATTAAAGACTCTAGATAATTTTTATCTTTTCAGTATTTGTCATCCTGATTTTTATTCGTTACAAGTTTGCAGATCTATTTACTAATCAGATACATTAGGTAAAGCCAAAATTGTCTAGTATTACCCACTGGATAATGATGTTATGATGTTCACATACAAGAAGCCTATCCAGAGGGTTGGCCTATATCCTAACTTGTTGCAAGGTGGGTATGTGCTGGGTCTTGTGTAAATGCCTCTTACCCGACACCAATTACATCGCTGAAGAGCTCTCACCTAGGTGAAAATCTTTATCCAGCTAAAGAGTAAGATTCAGAGGTCTGATTTTATCAGAATTCCATAGTTGGAATAAATTAATTTTCTCAATACCCATTAGGGGACTAGTATTGTGGTGCTTTAATGATATCTCCTCAAGAATCAATGTTTTACACAGAATTGCCCTGACTTTCACAAATATCGAGAGAGCGCCTAACTGATTGTCAGACTCCTTAAGTAGCATTGATTTTACTGCTGCAATATTCAGAATATGAGGTAATTGCATCTTATCAGCTTATTAAAAAAGTCTTGCTAAAGTAGTCAGTGGTCATGGGCTTACCAGCTTCCTTGCTTCTCTTTGGCTGATGTTCTAGTTTTATTTTTTTTGGTTTTTGATCCATTGAGTCTGAGTTCTGCAAGGTGAGGTGGAGGTCACAGCATTGCTCTGTGTCCACGGATATCGCAAGGTTACCACTGCTTTTTCCCCCTTTTGGCAAAGATAACAGCCTGTGGTAAGGTGCAGACAAACTCAGATGTTCAGTGGTGTTCACCATGTAATCCAGAGGAAGACAACAGGAGTATGGCTCAGGAGAGAAGTTGCAAATGCAGATGAGTGTTTGGCTGACAATGTGATGGTGGTATAGTACCTGTATGAGGTATTTATGTTGATGGGCTTTGCAATAAAAGGTGAATTCTGGGAGTCACCACCAGTGTGAAAACAGGTTGCTCCATGCTATGAAACTGCACTATCTTCTGGTACTTGCACTGACAGGAATGCTATTAAATGTCAAATTGCACGTGCTGATTCTGAGTGCTTACAGGCATAGGACAGTGTCCACAGCTCTGTATGCAGCCCACAAGACTGTCACTACAATGTGAGCTGTGCTGCATCTTTACAAAATCCTTCTGTATTTCTAGATTACTCTGGCAATTACCTATTGATCACCAGCTGCCAGAAACTTTAATCTGATTACAGGCAATAAAACTGGTTTCTATCTGTGGCGCCTGACTCAGGTTTCAGAGCAAGGGAAAAAAGTATGACATCACCCTTGCTTGCATCTGTGTTGGGTAGCTAATGAAATTACATGAAGGGTTTGAAGACCATTAAAGTCAATGTTGATCCTTATTATTATTAAGAGCACTTTCAAATTTACTGCACCACAGGGCAGGCTTGAAAGCATCATTTTTCAAAGGTGTGTGCATTGCATTGGATTGCAGCGAAGAGCCTGCTGGCCGTAGAGAATGTCGGCAGAAGAGGTAATCAATTCTGAAATTAATTGGAGAAAAGTCCGCATAGCTCCTTTCCTGCACAGGGCCACGCATCCCATTATTTGGTGATAATGGGCACGATAGTGACCCTGGGATACGAAAGCCCCAGGTGGGCTCCCATGCATGAGAAGGAGTTGGTGGTTTCCTCCTGCAGCGTGTTGCTGGAGCTGCGCTGGGCCTCCCCCGCTGCGGGCACTGCTGAGCTCTTTGCAGGTGCACAACTGCCTCTCATTAATCCCAGCATAAAGACCCTTCCAGTCCTTTCTTCACCTGCTTCAGCAAGATGGTTGGGATTTTTTCTTTTTTCTTCCAAAATCTGGTAATGACATTTTTTGGGGCTCAGACCAAAGAAATTTAATGCTTGATGTTAAAAGCAGAAGCTGCCTGGGCTTCTCTGTTTTAGGTAAAGATGAAGCCAAACAAAATATGGTAAATAAGTATACTGCCAAACCACAGAGATATTTTGTGCCAGAGTCTTTGTTCTGTGAAATGGTTTAAAACATATTGTAAAAAATTACACAAGCCATTTTCTTGGATACTGCGGTATCTGAATATTTGTTGCATCTCACGACATTGTTTCTTCAGTCTACATCCAGGATAAAGAAGAATTTTACTCCAAGTGGTGTGTATTTTTCATTAGCTTTTTGGACAGGTGAAGCTGCTCTCTGTATTTTAGAACTCAAGGAAAAGTGGATGTGGGAGGAAGAGCTTTTGTGCACTTGTTTTGGTGTGAGCAGGGTGAGCCCCTGTAAATCCCTGGATTTTGCTTAGGAGAAGGTGTCCCTGATCAGGCTCAAGTTATACATAAGAATTTTACAGAAAATGACAGAAGTAAACCTGTTTATGTCACATGTGATCTTTCAAATCCAGATCAGGAAGATAGCTTGAAGACTAACCTGAGCAAGCACACAAAGTTTTCCTTAGCCAGAGAACCTGCAGCCTGATACAAGCTGGGGAGGATGCAGATGTCCTCTCCACAGGAGGTCTTGGGGTGGATTTGTACAGCAATTTGGTAGTGTCTCAGTGCCCAGACTGCCTATTGTGTCAGGCAGTGTTGGCAGTTGATCTACAGTCACTTTTGCTTCTCTAATAAGTTTACCACAAGGTAAAGTGTGCCTCCAGCACAGAGAAACAGCCAGGAGAAGGCTGGAGACAACTCTTCCGTATCCTGGCTTGTTGTTTCATATCCTCAGTATCTCTTGTCTGGAGCACAAGGCAGAGGAAAGCTAAGCTTGTTCGTCTTTTGAACAAGCTTTGTTTGTTCGGGTGAAGGCAGTTCCCAAGTTCAGAGAGAGGAAGACTGGTGGAAAGGTCTCAGGGATGCTGTCCGGCCAAGCACCTGCTCCTCAGACCAGGTGTGAACTTCTATTGGAGTCTGGCACCAGGTCTGTAGCTCTGCTAGGTCTCTTCTGGGCAGGAATCAGCTCTGGCCTCGGGATATATGCTCATAAACAGATGATGCACAGCAGCAGAGCTGAGGTAAGCACAGGGGACCACAGGACTTGGAGTGAAACATTGTATTTTGCAAATCCCACAGTTTACTGGTGGAGCTGAAACATCCATCCCTGCATTTCCTACCCGCCTCCTGATGCCTTCGTGAGGAAGGGTGAGATGTGTCCACAGGAATCCTCAGAAACAGCTATTTCTACCTTTCAGCTTTGCACTGCCTCATCCCACCAGGCTCACAAAGCATTTGTAATTAGGCTTTACTGGCTACGAAGCGGCTATGGGAACAGCATGCTTCCTAAAGTGGATAATAGTGCCTGGTTTTCCAAAGAGGGGCCATTTACAATGGTGGAAATGGTATAATCAGAATGAGTGTGTCATTTGAATCCCTTCTAAACATCCCCCTATTGAATTTTAATTTTATCTGAAAGATGTACAGCACCAGCCTCAGCACAACAAAGCAGAATGAATTAATAGTGGCCAGATAAGGAACCGCATAAAGAGACATCATAGGCAGAGACGGCCCTAAATAAAAAGAATTAGTTTCAATCAACAGGCTGCTCTGAGGAGCTACCAAGATGTCTGCCTCTCATAAAACCAAAAAGTCTCCTTCCTGCAGACATCACAGCTTCAGAGCTGTGAAATACAAAAAGAGGGAAAAATGGAGGCAAAATTTAAAATAATATGTACTGTCCTTCAAGAGTATTTTTGTTACCTGCAACAGTGTTTCTAAGTGTGAATTTATATGGAGAGGGCTCTTTCTTATGCTAAGTTTTCCATCAGGTACTTTCTATGTCAGAGCCTGGAGGCTCTGTCCCTGGTGCAGCTAGGTGTAGCTCCTAAAACAATTAGCCTGCTGAAAAGCATTGAGATACACTTTCCTGTCTAGCTTTTTTTAATGTTGGAATACTGCTATGGGGACATTAAACACTATGACTGTAGTAATATAGAGCCAATGTCCTGAAAATCAGAAATTCCAGTGAAATGATGTACTATGCAAGTTATTTTCCAGCCTTGTGCACCACCACTGAAGCCTTGCATAGATTTTGCTCCTTCGTTTCCATATATATTATATTGCCTATCAGTGTGCTGCTGCGTGTTGCAAACCAGTGAGAGCTAGTGGTGCAATGCTTGGAGTCAGAGATATAACTACAAGCATTTGTTGCTCACTTAGAGCTTGTGGCTTTGAAATAGGAAACTACAAAGACTAATATTACCATTTTAGGGAACTGCCTGCTGTGGTACTGCTCAGTCCATTCATGTACTAGGGCTCCAGTGACACCTGCAAATCTGAAGGAAAATGAGCCATTCAGCTGAGAAATTAAAAGTGGCTATTCAGTAAAAGCTCCCATTTCTTCCCTTAAAAAACTCCACACCTTCAAGGTCCTCAGGTTAGAGAAGGCATGTATCATTTGCAATGAGATCAATAATATGGGTCCTAAGTCTGGACACTAGGGACAAATTTCTGACATACCTGAATAAAACCCCTGGAAGCAAGGGCACTAAAAGAAGGTAATTGCAAGAATAGCAGGTGCTAGCTTAAAGCCCAACTGACTGTAGCCTGGCAGATAAGTCTTTTTTAGGCTTTGAGCTGTAGGGAACCCTTGGCGGGGCAGGCATGCTATTTCGGTGATTTCACTGCTCACCTTCCCTAATTAGGAAAGAACGCAAAAACTTAGGCCTTGTTGAGTACTATCCTCACATGAGCAACAAAGATATCTTGCCTTGCCTTTGCCAAGGCACTGCATTTGTCAAGGGCAAAAACTGTAATCAAAGATCAGCTACTAGATGTAGTAGGGTGAGGCAGCTCAAAGATCTTGGTTTAGGGCTATCTTTCTCTTTGAGTCCTTGTTCTTGGGTCATGTGAATACAGATGAATCAGATGTCCCAACACAGCCTTAGGAAGAGCAGCTACTCTGACAAAAGCCTTCGTTGTGAATACAATGAAAAGATGATAATTAAAACATACAGCATAGTGTTTACTTCAGAGCAAGGCTTCTCAAATAGGGGTATGTGGGCTGCATGATCTGATACAGTGATAGCCTGTGGCGGTTAGTGTCTCCCCCAGCTACTGCTGTCCTAAGCTGCCACTGTTGACAGGGGTACCCAGCAGAAATTTTTAGGAAATGTCTTTAAACCACCATCCATAGCAGGAGACAACAGCCATCTAAAAGCAAGTCTGGAGATACCAAGGGAGCTCATAAATATTACCTATAGTAGACCTAGATAGCATCCTACATTATGGAGTCTACAGACTTTGCTCCAGCAGACTGTGAGATACTGAGATGGATTTCTATGGGAGCCACTGTGAAGATATCTGGTTGTTTAAGGCTTGAGCAGAAAGGTACTACTGCTTGTGATTCAACCACTTTTGCTAGTCAGCAGTTTGGTGTTAGCCAAGCCAAGGACAAATATTTTCTCTTCTTCCCTCACCCTTTCCTCACAGGCGTACTCACCTACCTGTTCACCTGCCTATTCTTGATAAGCTCAATACCAGCCCCCTCCTCAGCTGCCAACATTGCACTGGTGCAGGTTTATTTTAAAAGGCTTGTTCCATATGTCTGTATCAGGATTTTTTTTTTAGCCAGCTGGTCTTTTTTTTATAGCCAGCTGGCACTTTTCAAAGTGCAAGAAATTTTCATTCCCATTTCATTGTCACATTGTAGCTGAGTGAAAAAAGAAAAGACAAAGAAAAGAGAAAGCCTAACTATCATAGGGTGGAAAGATAAATTCATAAGGCTGCATGGGTATGGTGGAAAGCACAATTCCTTCCCCACTGATGCAGTTTGCATTTCAGGATTTTGGAGTCAGGCTCCTCCCTCATGTCGATCAGACTGAGGGCTGTAGAACCACACTTCCATCACAGTCCAACAAAGTGGAAATTTTATCACAGGTTACATTAAAGAACTTCAGTATTCTACAGGCTAAACCATGATATATTTCACCAGCCTTCTACATTTCAACATTTGCTTCAGAATAATTCACTGTCTGTATATTGGGTGTTCTATCTATACAAAACCATATTGCAGACTGTTAACTTATAAAAGGAGAGTGAGAAAGCAGTATAATTTCTCCTCAGTGTAAGGAAAGTTAAGAAAAAATATTCACACATTGGCTAATACTTTCTAAATAGAGTTGGATGAGTTTGTGAGGAGTCCTAGGCATTGATCCTGGTCTTTGTTAGATCTGAAATAAGTTCACTGGAGTCAGTGTGACACATTATTCCCAACCTTGGGAATGATACAGTTTTTAAGAAGATCATAGAATCATAGAATCC
>NW_008624866.1:46620-57217 GCF_000691845.1 Merops nubicus | reverse complement strand
ATTCCTCTTCTGACCAACTCTTACAACATCAAACAAAATCAGTTCAGAGCTGTGATAGCGTATTGGACTTATAGACAGCTAGAAATCAAGCAGTACAGGCAATTTCTGCCTCGTATCACCATGCAAGAGAAACAGAGCTGAAGGTGTTCGCAGAGATCAACTAAGGTAATCAAAGCTCTTCTCTCTTTTAATCATGACTGATGCAGTTCAGTCACCTTGTAATGACAACTCAATTTATGTTCTAAAACAGACCTCACTAATTTTAATTAAGATTTCTTGACCTAAGAATTTCTCAGAGTACATCCTTTTAAAAACCATATTGATTTCATCAAACATTTCTGGAAGACAGATAAAATGACAATAAACCAGGCACCCCAGTTTGCTTTACAGATTTTTAATAGACTTAACAATATGTAGGTAATATCCGTCGAGTTGACCCTCTGTAAAGAAGAATGTGATTCTCCAAAATTAATCCAAAATGAATTGATTTTGTCTGGGAAATCCAAGAGAACAGTTGGATTTTGCAATGTACCATAAAGATGATTAAAGTGAAGACCTGGTGAACAAAAGTGTACTTTAGTGTGTGTTGTGGTGAGCAGAGCCCGCTCTAGGCAGGGATCGGCGTGCGGAAGATCTCGCGATGTAACGGAAAGCTCAGACTGCCCACGAGGGGCCTTGTGGGTGTGGCTTGTGCTATATAAGCAATTGCAGCTGCGCAATAAACGCCATTTGCAACATCCTTCACATTAAAGCCTGTGTCTGCTGATGGTACCCAACGGCAGAGGTTGGGTGGCAGAGATCCCGGGGATCGGGTGTCGGTAACGACAAGTGTGTTTAACTTAGATCTTCTCATCCAAAGCTTTTTGTTGTTAGTGTCTTATATTTTCAGTAGGTAAATTGTTGTAAACTGAGACAAACGTAGATGGGTAGAGTTATCGTAGGATACCCTCATTTGTGAGCAGATGCGACCTCAAATAGGGTACAAATGGCTCTAGATTTCATTTTTGTTAATGTTTTCTGAAAGTCCCTTATCCAAATCCTTATACAAGTATTTGTAATTGCTAATTTTGTATCATAAGAGATATGCTTTAATATGCTTGTCTCCTGGTGTGTGAAAGCTATAAACTCTAAAACCAAAAAGAAAATATATAGTTACTTCTTAAAGGGGCCACAGTCTGACCTTCTTTTTTATATGGTTTAGTCCTCAACACCGATGTAGCTATGGTGATTTAATAGCATGACTTGCTTTAGAAATGCTAAAAAGAAGACAAAAAAGGTAGGATTCTTACATGGTCATTTTGTCATTCAAAAAATACAGAAACTGTAAAATTTGTGAGATTACCTCCATGCCATTATGGTTTAGGTGAAGTGTCAGTTCAGTGCTAACTGAAAAATGTCCAAAGCTTCCCATGGGACAGAAATTAAAATCTTAGGCCTCAAACCAGTTTTGAGTTCTGCATGGGAGCCTCTGGCTGCAAACCAGGACAGAGAGCGCTCGTCACAAATGCTCGTGCTGAAGTATGACTGTTATGAATTCTCCTCTTTTTTTTTTCTTTTTTCTTTCTTTTTGAAAATAGACTTTCCAAGGCATTATTCAGAAGTTGTTTGTGGTATGAGCATTTTAAAATAGTATTGTAATTTTTTGAAAGGTTATTAGATTATTAGTTTTGCTAATTAAAATCAGTTAAATTTTGTTCTGACAGCTGCAGTGACTATGTTTTGCTATCTGGGAAACAAACAATTGACAGGAAACCTCACTCTGCAGTTGCTGTATAGGCATAAATGGTGTCGATTTGATTGAAATTTTGGCTGAGAAGACTGTCATCAGTTCTTACTTTTTAAACTAGAACCAATAACCTACCTAGTATGCATTGAAAGCACTCTTCAATTACAAGTTTTCTCAGTATCAACTGGGTTTTTTTTTCTGCATTTATTTGTGCTGATAGATTTTGAAAAATACTTTTAAAATTAAGTGATGTATTTTCTTGTGAATTTCTTAATATATTTCATAAAATTACTTCAGTGGAATTAAGCATGTTCTAAGTATTCTAGAAGTTTAGAACACTGAATTTGGGATACATTAGGTATATTTTGCTTATAACATCCAATTCCTTTTTATTTTCTGTATTTATAACTTAAGTGCTGTGAAATAAATTCTTGCACTGTAAGGAATTTTAAGGACCATACTTTCAGATTGCGAGATTGTCATTTCACACAATTATTATAAAAGTTCTTAAAGAGCAAACAAATATTTTGGATTGTTTCTTTAATATCCTAACCTGTATTTTTTTCAGCAGAATTAACTGTGTCCTCTGTTTCAAAACTCTGGCATGTCCACAGTGCATTTGAAGTATCCAAAGTTATTAAACAGCAGCCAAATGCAATCAAAGTCATAGCTTACAAAAAATGACACAAAGATCTTTGCTAAAGTTTGTGTCCTTAATTAAGCCAGTAAACTCCAATAGAAGTTTTCTTGCATGCATGAAATTTATTTGTAACTTTTGCTTCAAGCCATAATGTAAATGTTTTTTATTTTAAAATAAGCTTTTATGAAACTTTTCTTCCTTTATACACCATTCCTAAAACATATGACTTGTTAAAAATTCTTATAAGTGAATAAGCTACTAAGTTAAATAAGTTACAGCATAATGTACAATATTATTTCATATTAAAAAGCAGGAGCACAGTACTTTTATACCAATTTTTTTAAGGTTGTTTTTCTCATCCTATGATTTCTAGCAATAATGACTAAAATGCTAAATTACTTGCACTCTGTTTGCTATGACTGGTAAATTGGTTGAGTGGATTTTTTTCCTTTCAATGTTATTTTTTCTGCCTAAATATTCATCATAAAATAAGTATGTTTATAATTGGTATTCCTTACCTCTTACATTCATTTAGCTGCAGGAGGAGTGCTCTGAAAAGCTGAATCTGAACATGGCTGCACGAGGAGTGCTCTTGGCAGGCAGCACTGAAGCACTAGAACCTAAAGACGTACCCCCTGATGCCGATGCTTGTATTTCGACTGAAGAGACCTTTTTATAGCCATTCAAAAAAAAAAGGTAAAAAACCAGAACCGCAAACACCCCAGCAAATGGCTGAAGGGGTGCAATTAAAAATTATTTTCATCCTGTCTTTTTGCATGGTTTAACAAAACTAATGTTTACTCATTTACAGCTCAGTAAGAGGATAATGTGCTTAATGAAAGAAAAATCTACTGACAGCCACGTTTATTGCCCTTCATTAGCATTGGTACTTAATTTAATATAGATCTGAATAGACATTAGGGAGCCTGCAGGAGGCTAAATGGTGAAAATGTAAAGAGATTATTGAATTTACTGTTTAGTTTCAGTGACATCAAACAGACATAATTAATTAGGCTTATTCCACTGGCAAAAATAATCCAGAATATAAGCTTGGATTCATTAATGCCATTGTTTAATTTTTTTTGGAGACTTTAATACAGCAATATGGAATATCTACTTTACTATGCTTTATTAATTTTAAATTCTTTGGTAAGACCATTACTAGAATTTTTCTGCTTTCCTTCTCATCCCTTTATCAGTCTGGTAATTATGTGGGTTTTTTTGGGTTTGTTTTGTTTTTTGTTTGTTTTATTTTTTTGCAAGGGGGAAAAACTATTCGTGACTCTTTTCAAGCTGAAGTGTGAATGTAAATATTTGTTATATCTTAAGATCACAAAGTACTTTTCTTCAGCAGTTTTGTGGTAACATTTTTTTAATATTAGCTTAAGTGGGGTTCAGTGTCAAATTTCAGGTACCAATTGGGTATTTTATTAAACTATTAATTCAACTGGCATTTGAATTATAGTTTTTTATATAAAAATGTATAAACTAATGCATTATATAAGCACATGCTGGAAGTGTAAAAGCTAATGCATTATAAAAAGCAAAGTTGTTATTGGGATAGTGTGAATGTTTTTTAAAAGCTTAGGGGTAGCAAAGAAGAAAAAAGACAAATTGGCCAACTAGTGCGTGCATTTTATGTATGTTATATATATATTTTATATTATTTTATTTGCACTTTGAGTTGGTTGTTTGGTTGTTTGGTTGTTTTTCCTTATGTAGTTTCTTTAGAAACAAGCATTTGGTCTTGTTTTTCTAAATAGTTTTTAAATAGCATTTGTTATCTTGGGAAATATTGGGAGACATACTTTATTATTAACTCTTTCATTTTGAATTTCAAACTATCTGAAAGATCTTTTGCTAATTATTTTTACAGATTGATATGACTTAATACAAATACGTTTCAAGAAGATGTTTATGTAGTACTCATTAATGGCTATTTGCCTAAGAAAATTACTACTATTAGCTACTATGTAGCTATTTTTATAAACATAGAAATCTAATACTAATTAGTAGAGCCTTTGTGATCTAAGTCCTGTAATTAAAGGTATGTTTAAATATTCATGGAGATATTAATGAATGAAACTTATGTAAACCTGTGTCTTACATAATCAATTTTATGTATAATAAGCTGTTGTTGGTAACAAAAATTATTCTGAGTAGGATACAGGTGATCCAATCACTAGAATGGCTATAGTGAATGGGCTGTATATTCAGTATAAGGTACAGATCCTGGTATTTATTTTTGCAAATGTGTATGATTTAACTGATATTTGTACTGTATAAATCAATGAAACAATCCTATTATTGCAGGATTTTTATATGGGTGCTGCTATAATTTATTACAAGCTCTTCACTGGTACTCTTATTAAATAGTTTCTGCATGCATGTGACTGGAGTCTTATGAGAGATTTTCAAATTCATTAAGCATGTCTTTTTTTCTGTCTCTCATTTTCATCTTGCAAGCCAAGTTCAAAACAAAAACTTCTGTGCTTTGTCTGCATATCTTTGGCTGTGTTTCACTGTGACATGCACTGCTGTTCTTTTAGCACCAAAATGTTGGCACACAGTACTGAAAATTTCACACCATCTCTTGCTGGATCAGCAAGCTTAACCTACCAAAATCTGGTGTTGTTGAATGGTTTTTGACTGATAATCAATCTTTTTGCTGCTCGACAGTTGTTGCTGGGACACAGACTAGAGCAGGTGGCAGATGTGCCTTGTCTTTTGAGAAAAGAAAGAGTAGGTGAGCTTGGGCATAGAGTAACATATTGTGTGTCCATTAAAAGGGTAAGTATAACAGGAAAAAGTCACTGCTATAAGTAGAAAAGCCACCAATACCAGAAAATAGGCCTTTTTACACCTCAGTTTACAAGTTTAATACAACTGTAAAATGACATCAATAGTGTAGAATTTCATGTGCTCAAAAATTAGAATTGATGTTAAAATCATTCATAAATTATCATTATAAGATTCCACAGTACTTTTTTCTTATATTTTTATTTATACGTTGTATGAATGACAATGTACACAATTTTCTAAAACTACAGTATACTGAAGATAGGGTTTAGAGATTTATAAAGATACAGAGATAGATAGTACCTAGTTTATATTTTCTTTCTCTAGCCCATGACTGGAAAGAGAGCATAGAGTGCTATGACTTGCCAGGGTAAACATACTGATTGCTGCATTTGAGTTCTTAATGCATAGATAACAAGGTCAAATGTCAGCAGCAGATTTTTTGCGTAAGAATGGAAGATGAGTGATATACTGTAAAGCACCAACCCTGCAAATATGTACAAGCAATCCCATGGAAATAAGAGATACTTTCTACATGTGTAGTTACATGTAAATATTTGCAAGACCAGGACCTTTGTGGAAATCTGTATTTCAAGTATTGTAAAAATCACTAAGTCTGTCAGAATTGTGTTATCTTGCATATACTTTCGTTGCTTCAAATGGTATGAATAACTGGGTGAGATATAATTCCCAGTGACATCGATCTCCTGTTTTATTTGGATTTACTCACCTTTTCATCCTTCTGATGTATTAAAATTTAAATTGAGATTTGGATTGAGTGAATAAGGATTCAAACAAATTGGCAAATTACACGATCCTGGATAAAAATCAGAAGCCATTGCATCTTTTAATTTAATTCAATACTTACAGTAAATACATGTGCCATATTGGTTATAAGGTGCCATTCCAACTAGTAAACAAATGTATCAAGTCTCAAGCATCTAGAACTCATTTTTGGGGGACTATTGTGGAAATAGCATGTTGCAGGACTGTGCCAAAGAGTGAATGCTCTGCAGTACGTTGTCCTTCCATGTAATTTGGTGATGGTCAATGGCTGCATTTAATTGTAAACATGGGAGAACGATGTGGGAGAACACATACTTCAGTGTTTGCAGACACTGATATATTTAGCAGTTACTGAATTTCAATATATATTGGATGTTCCTATTTATTCTTTTTAATACCTCATGTTTCTGCTATCAGCTTTTAGTGTTCTCCCACACCTCTTTGCAATTGAGTTTCAGGTGTCTCTGGTGTACTGCTTCATTTTTTCTTCTTTGGTTACCAATTTCTTAAACTGATACTAATTTCATTCTACTGAACTTAATTCCAGTAACACTGAGCAACCTTGCCAGATAAAATAATTAATTGATTATCACTCCTTCATAAAAAGTTTATGCATTTTATCACTCATGTGGAATGATTCATTGTAGAAAATATGGCTTCTTCTAAACTTCATCTTCCCTTCAGTAATTTTTTAGTTTGCCATTTACCTTGATCTTGCTTCAGAGTTGCCAAGCTGAAGACAATGGATTTTTGGCTGATCAATCAGTTGTGGGCTTAGACTGCAATCCAAACCCAATTGTGCTCAAGTCTAATTCACTGTGCTACTGAGGGTAACATCAGTGATTTCTGCAGGAGCCTTCAGAGTACTGGAGCTAAGCATTTATACAGGTACATGGCTCTACTTACTAGAGCTTCACTGACTATAATGGGAACTAAGATGTCTAGCTCATATATAGACAATTTACAGGTAGACACCTAATTTAGCTGGGCTGATCCTAAACTGAATCACTTCCCAAGGAAAGCATTTTGGACAAAATGCTATTGTTGATATGCCATGTTTACATGATTTTTGTAAGTCATACAAGGATTTCTTGCGCCAAGCATGTGCACTTAGATCCCTTAGGCACTTTGGCTGATTAATACAACTTCCTACCTTGGTACAGAGCACTGTTGATGACCTACCTCCAGCTCTCATTCTGTGGATCACTATAGTAAAAGAACACTAGATAGGATAACAATTAGTATGTAAATGTTCATTCTTTTACTACTTAGCTAAAATTCCTGTACCCTTGTGATCTGCAAAATGAAATAATTTTCTGGTACAGGTTCCAGTTGACACAAATGTGTGTGAATAGATTTAAAATAAGACATCTTTTCTAAAAGGAGTGTCAGTGAAATGACGGATTCTTACCATTCTAACTATTGACTAATTTGGAAATGTTTCAATTCCATATAATATAGGGCTTTTTCTCATCAACACATAATGTTGTTGTCACATTTTATTTTTAAGAAAAAATTCATCTCCTCTCTGAGTATGAAGTTAATACAGGAAAATTTGTAATAAAATGTAATTACTGTATTATGTTATTATTTCAGTGCATTTTCACTGAAAATTTGATCTGAAAAAAGAATATGCTATAATAAATATTCATAAAATATGCAGAAAGGGGTATCTCATCATATACTATGAGCTTATATGTCTTACAGAATGAAGATCTCAAGATCTTTAGAAATTTTTTGTAAACTATAGAAGTTACACCTTGAATCATCACATGTCAAAATACAATTAAATACTTAGAAAATACTGTGTATCCTGAAAGAATGGCAAAAAGCTGGTCTTGGAGAGGGATGCTGGTAAAACCTAGATGATTTTTTTTGTTTGTTTTTAAGGGTTTCTGACAGAAAATTAGTTTTATTAATTTACTGTGGAAAATTTAGATTCAAATTATTATTAGGGATTCTTACAGCCCGTTCATGTTGTGAGCACTTTTCTGATATCTGAAATACGCCCATTTCTGAGCTATTTTGGAACCCTTCACAATATTGAAGTCTCCCTTCTAAGGCACTCAGTGTCAGTGAAGGTGTTACTGGGTTTTACACAGGAGTCTAGTGGCAAGACCCACCTTTAGTAGAGTGTGTCTTTTCCTGCTTTAGATTTCTCATTTAGCAAACTCCACTACTTCCTTTGGCACCAGAAGCAAAGGTGTATATACAGTGTTCCCTCAAGAGTTTCCACAGCAGATTTTGATAAATACATCTTTCCAGAAAATGTGTATAAAGTCTTATTGATGGTACAATAACTGCAGCAAAGGTTTGTTGTCAGGTTTTAACTTTCTTTAAGCCTGGTCTTAGGTTTCACTGTGTTACCTTTGGTAGTTTTTGTTAAAATATGAGAAACCTTTGCGGTATACTGTAGCTTGATAATACTGGTTTGTAAAGACATGTTCCAGAAGGACAAATTAACCAGGTGCTTGACTTCTGGGAGCAACTGAAAGGCTTTATGGAGTGAGAGAGGACAACTTTACTAGCAGCTGTAAACTGATAATCAAAAGTGATAATGTGTTTATGTACAGACACACGCGTGCATGGACACACACACACACATATATATACAACTAAGTTATATATATTCTATGTATATATAAAACCAAGCAAGGGAAATTATTAGTTTCTCTTAAACAACTGTTTCATCTTTGTGCTTTTGTTTAGGGCAGGAAAGAATAAGATGATACTGTGTTTTGGAGGGACATGGGTTCTGATGCCTTACCCAGAATCCATTTGATTTTAAAGGGGGAGATACAGCTTCTTTCATAGCCTTCTGCATTAACTCCTGAGGCTGTAAAATGTCTGGACGTGAAGTGGTATCTTTCTGTGTATTTTTATGGTATCTATACCAATGGGAACATAATCATGGTAAAGAAGTCATCAATTCTGTAATATTTTAAAAAAAAAGCTATTTTCTAGACGGAAAAATGCTTTGCAAATGTGACTTAAAATTGTATATTGAATAAAGGAACATGGAAAAAATAAGGTGCACCCAAAACAATACTAATTAAGTTTGAACTGTACATCTCTGTTTAATCAGTAGTTTAACTTGTCCTAACATGTCCCCAGCAGTATTCAACACGAAATTTTTGAGTTCTTGAAACAATTTTCATTGCTTCTGCACTGCTCAAGCATAATCATAGGAAATTTTGCTTAACTGTTAGTTTAGATTCCCTGTTTTCTTAGACAAATATTAGCAGTTTTAATTGCTAACCGTTTACATATTTTCAATTAATTACCAATGTTAAATGTGTCTTAATTTTTTTAAATGGAAATATAATATCACCTTTGTAAAGTAAGTTCTAGGTGTCAGATTCCTATCACACAAAACATAGTGAAAAATATTGGTCATTCATTGATGAGCCAAAATTTTTATTTGTGTTTTGTGAAAAACATAAGTCTTCTTACAATCTGAAGGCCTTCTTTAGTTTAAATGGACACTGATACTGTATACATTTATTTTCCTTAACAGCTCTTAGAAAAGTTCAGGGCAAGGGGAAGAAATACATTGATTGGCAGAGAAGGTGAGATGTTTGTAATCTTAATCAAATTTAGAATTAAGACATACTTCAAATAATATGTCATAGTAGTGTTAATGAGTTTAAAATCTAATGACAACTGCTGTCATTATTAGTTAAATATAGCCAGTGTGCCTGGGGCAATAAAGGATGACACTTAAGAACATGCAGAAACAAAAAAACTCAGGTATTTAAAACTCTTAAGTAAACTTAAACATAGGAATGTGACCTGGGTGTAATACATTTGCCAAATACAGAGACATTTGTAATTTGAACAGAGGACGTAATTGAATGCAACCTTGTGTTGTTACAACTAGAGTGTTTGAATTCTAGGAAACTTGGACCTTTCTTCCTATCTCATAAATATATATCAGGGAGTTTCATATTTATTATAGTAACACTTGTTAATAAATAAGATCTATTTCATTCCATGTTTCTGTTACTGTTCTGTACCCTTTAAAATGTATCACTCCATTTTCAAGATCTGAAAAAGTAGAAACTGAGAAGATTACATCATGTTTTTAATAAAGTTAAAGGTTAAAGTTTTGGGGTTTTTTTTCAGAAAATAAGTTTTGGAGTCATGATGTTGTGAAGGTTGGTTGAGGCATTGGTTGGTATTTATTTCTATCAAGGTGAGGAAAGGGAAAAGTTAAAGCAAGATGTGTCTGAGTATATGTGCATACGATATCAATTTGTTTGTAGTATCATATGTTAGTCCCTTTAAACCTTTAAGTTTATTCCTTTTTATTGTCATTGAAGAAAATTTCTTGTGACTCTAAATCTTGTTTGAACAACAGTAGTATAAAGCAATTATGGAAAAAGAGGATTGGTGTTAGAACAAAAAAACCTGGATTTTGAAGTAAGTTCAGTGTAACAGGAAATGTGTGTAGTAGACAAACCTTGGCTCGGATAATGACCACCTGAAATGCTGGGGTTTGAACCCTGAGCCCCGAATTAAGGTTGCCATATGGGTGATTGCCACAGCCCTTCATACAGAGGGGGTGAGTTTGCCTTATAGCTTCCCCCCAGGGTGCGGCCGGCCCTGCAGGGAGAGCCAGAAGGGAAATGAGCTCCAGGGGTCCC
>NW_008624866.1:0-46440 GCF_000691845.1 Merops nubicus | reverse complement strand
ATGTGGGCACCTTTCTCTTATGTCTTTAACTTACTGGTCTGGTTGTTTCCCATACCAACTATGGGCAACCTCGGCTCACTGTTTGTACCACCTGTTGTGGGCCGAGTCACATCTTTTGTGGGATCGTTGGGGGTGGTGTCAATTATGTACCAGCTGATTGATCTGTTTGTACCCCCAATGATCATTCATGCAATGTCCTTCTTGTCTACAATGCAGTCTGTGTATTGGTTCATCTTTCTGCTGGTGCTATCATTTTTGTTGGGCCTGGTCACTGGCAAAACACCAGCATAGTCAGTACTCAGGGGATGCCAACAGGGAGTTGATACTTGTTATTCTACAAGTGACATCTTCATTCTTAAGAGTGAACCTCTATGCCATCATATCATTAAGAATTCTTTTGCTGCAAGAATGTGTTCCTTGCTGTGTGAATTAGAACTGTAATTCTGCCATTTTGAGATGATTTAAAGTTTTCAGCCAGTTTAGCAGTAGCAGTGTTACTGTGTGTTCTGGTGGGGATGCTTCCATTTTGGTAATATATTCTGCTTATCCACAGTTCTCAGGGTAACATCAATTTGCAAAGTTAATCTTCAGTTTCTGTACCAAATAACTGGTGTTGCTGATCTTGTTCAAATGATTTCAACCGCTACCATTAAGCATAATACCAAGCATATAATTTATTTTTTTAATATAATCATATATTCTGGCATAAACATTTATGTAAATGTGTATAAAAAAACTAGGCTAAGATTTGTAAAACTGCAATATTTATTGGCTAACAAATTAGGGTACATTCTGGTTGACAGTAGTTTGTACAACTGTCTGCTACACAGTGGCAAATTACTGATAATCACAGAATAATTTGTCTTGTAAAGGCCCTCTGCAGGTCATCTAGTCCAATCTCCTCATACAGGGCTGACTTCAAAGGTAGGACAAGTTGCTTGGGGCATTATCTGGTCAAGTTTTGAATATTTCCAGATTCCCTGGCCATTCTGGGCAAACCATTCCACTGCTTAATTATTGTCAGGTTTTTTTTTCTTACGTTTAGCTAAATTTTCCCTGA
This sequence comes from Merops nubicus, assembly GCF_000691845.1. Lineage (NCBI taxonomy): Eukaryota > Metazoa > Chordata > Aves > Coraciiformes > Meropidae > Merops > Merops nubicus. The sequence continues at coordinate 45,380 of NW_008624866.1, read as the reverse complement.
AATTTTGTGACTGTTTCCTCATGTCCTTCTACTGTGTTCCTTTGAGAAATCCATTTCTCACTTTGCTGTAGCCGTTCCTTAGGTAGTTGAAGACTGTTTCAGCTGCCTTCTCACCAGGGTCTCTTAATCCTGATCATTGATCATTAATCAATGATGCTGTGTTTTATTCACAACTCTGAAAGTGGATGAAATCCACTTGTGTTGTAGTAATAGTCCTTGTAGATGATCTAAGTACTTAAGCAATTCAAGAACATCTTACATGTCAAACAGCTTGTCTGTTTTTTCTTATTCTAGCTGTTGGTTTAATAGAGTATATCCTATCTTCTTACAATCCTTTCACAAAAGTGGGAGTTATTAACATAAAAAATAATGTACATAAGAAACTACTGTTATTAATGAAATAAGTAACTTTTCTGTGTGGATCAGTGGTTCATGTTCGAGCATGCCCTTTTAGAGAGATTATTTCAAGCTCTTCTGTGAGATCCTGTACAACTTTTCAGGGGCACCATTTTGAAAATGGATGTAGTAAAACTTTCATTCTTTCTAAAAGAATAATAAATCAATAATAATAAACCTGCTCAAATTGTTTATTCTAAGTGCATATGCCAACTGGTTTTCACAGCAACCACAGAATACCTACCTGACAACTGCAAGTGCACATTTATGCTGTTTCAAAAGTAAAGATAAGGCAAAATTCATAAATTCTACCAGTAAAAGGAAGAGCTTTGGAGAAGGCAGCAGGAAAATGAAGCTGCATCTTTGTTAGCGAGTTGTATGTACAGATAAACAGATCTATGGAATTAAGAAGTTAGCTTGAAGGAACTTAATGTCCACACTGTACCCATTTTAAGGGATTTTACTCTGTACTAGCTCTAGTCTGTGCAGTGGACTTATGGAAGAACTTTTGATACACCTCTGGAGTGCACCCATTAGTTTAGTTCATCCACAGGATATCAGCTGACATGCTTTGAAACTGCGCTGTGATACAGATCAAAGTACATGAAGTGGAATTATAGATTCCTCACTTGAAAACTGCAGCCTTTCTTTAACAAGAGTGCTAATATCAATACGTTCTTGTGGAAGAAAACATTCCACAATTTTTCAAATGCGAATTTGAAATTCACTTACTTGTTGAGAAGTAACTTTGGTTTAAAAAATCATAGAAAGTATTGGGTTGGAAGGGACCTCTAAAGGTCATCTAGTCCAACCCCCCTGCAATACACAGGGACAACTACATCAGTCAAAAAATGATTCCTACTAGATTAATAGATTTATGAATTCACATTCTCAGGCCTGGTGACTGAAGCTGAACAGAATTCAATAAGGTTAGCTAATTTACATTCACTAAGGTTCTAATCCATGGACTTTAGGATCAGTGTGAAGTTCCATAGGCTGACAGTCACTAAAGATATTTAGTGGGGAAACAATACCATGGTTTAATGAGTTTTTTGTCCAAAGTGATTGCCAGTTTCAATGTTGATAAGATAAATTCTGTCTTAAAACTTTAAATTGCTGTGAAAAGCTTTGCCATGTATGCTTTAGTGGATTATTTTTAAATAGTATTTATTAACATAATGTTATTAACATTTATTAATGTAAGCAACATGGGCTTTGTATTTTGTAATAAAGTAGTCTCATGTTGTAAAGATTTGTGGACTGAGACCTGTTTTCCAAAAGATCTGCTATGCATCTAAGGTAATCCAACTGTAATAATAGCAGTATGAGGCTTATATTTTCAAAATTATGTGTACAGATATGTTCCATTAACATTAATAGCAGTTACAAGACTAAGAATCAAATTTTTCTGGAGTTAATCCTCTAACTCCCACTGACTTTAGTGATCTTAGATTACTAGATTTTGAACGGCTTTCAGCCCCTACATTTTTATATGCATTCAACACAGATTGAATTATTATCAGTACAATGAGAATGTTTATTGGCACAGTTTTGATCTCTACATAGCTTCTGAATGTATTTCTGCATGCAATGTACAACAATCTCCTTTGAAGATTTAATTGTAAGTGCAGTTTGTGCAGAGGCAGTACACATTTAGAGGTCATTTTCTTGTGTTTGGAAGAAGAAGAAAACTAGCAGTTGAAGTGAAATAAAAATGTCACTTACGTGATGCAGTGTCAGATATGGAACTCAAACAATATACAAAAGATTCAGGCTTAATTTTCCTGAAGCAGAAGAAATGAGAAGCATTTCATTTTTGTAGGTGAGAAGTGAAATGTCCCTCTCTGCTCACTGATAGAGGCATGCTAAGGTGAATTTTAATTATGACTAAATTGTGGTATTACTCTTTCATACCCTGAACATCTGTTCCCTTCAGGAATGATGATTTATGCAGGCTATCACTGCAGACAGCTTGCTACAGCTTATGTCACGGTTAGTAGGAAGCTGGTGGTAGTATTTCAGAAAATACCAGCATCTAAGTGGAGACAGACCAATGTGTATTTTCTAGGTAATAGAGAAAAGGGAGCTTGATGTGTCCGTTTTTAAATTTGAAGCCAAATATTGACTTTACTTTTTTTTTTCTTTTTTCTTTCAGACCATCTGTCAGTAATGAAGAAGGTATCTTGGACAGTAAAGGGCCTGGTTCTTCACAATGGTGTCAAGCAAAAGAAAACCAAGCTTGTCATTTCCAACTGGATGTAGAAAATTGAGGACACCTCTGGCAGAATTTTAGTGTTTAAAAACTGCACAGGGCAGGATAACTAGGAGTCTATTACATCACAAAATCAAAAAGGTAACCTTTGTTTACTAGCATGTTTGAACGAATGCATCTCCAAACCACCTTTGTTGTTACCACAGTTGTTTTGCAAAAAGCATCCGTAAAATCCCTTAAATTACAAAGCTTAAGAATTGAAGAAGACAGGGAGTATATGTATGTTCAGCTTAGATAAGGGGAAGTTTAGTTCTGTGCTCCCTCTTTTCTGAAATTCCCCTGCTCTTTAATCTGCTCGTCTTTGCATAGTAGCCAACTTGCTTCTGAGGATGCCTTTTTCCTCTTACTTTTGTGTGTGTTGACAGTACATTATCTGAGGATTTAGTACCGAGGAGCATTATTTCTAAGATTATCTGAGGCATTGGTTATATATGTTATATAGGTTATACACATTTGAAAATTCATTCAATTTTGATTAGCTTAGACATTTAATTACAAATATTCAGGAGTTAAAATGTTTGTATTAAAGGATATGACACTGTAGCCATATAACAACTTATTTTAAAGTTACACTATATACAAGAATCTTTTTCCTGTAAAAGGTATATTAATACTTTCTTGGCAATTCAGTGCATTTTAGAAGAACCGATGTGCTGTCTTTGTTTTCAGGTAAGTCTAGAAGTCTATGTGTATTTGTCCCAAAATAAGTATGCTGTGTATACTTTTTATCACCTCATTTCTATTATTAGCCAGTGATACATCTGAAATAAGTATCTGAGAATAAATTGCAAAAACTTTTCAAACCTCAGCTTGATTCACAACATGGAATACTTCCAAAGTTTTCCACTACGTGTAAGGATTTTTGAACACCTGAAATATTAGCATTCAGCCCTCTCAGAATTGTGTAATCCATTTTTTTTTTTTTAACTTTGTAGGACAATATGATCATTGCAGGTTCCTTCCAACTAAAATATTCTATTCTATTGTAATTATAGTTTTCATCCACTAAAATAATAAGTAAGAGAATTATATGTGGTTCAGTTAACAAAAAGTCATCAGTCTGTCAGTTTTCTAATGTTGCCTGTGATAGATATCATCCCATATTTTGTAATATAGAACTAATTTTATTACTGTCAGCATGCCCTCATCTGGGATAATCCCAATCATGGTGTACTCAAATCACAAAGAACATATCGGAAGCTGAGCATTTTCCTTTTCCTTGAATACAAATACTATTTTTTATTTGAATGGGACATTATTCCTTCCCTTTGCAGCATCATTCACTTAGCATGATTTTTAAAAAGGAATTCAAATGTGTTTTTTTCTTCTGTGTATAATAATTCTCAGCAGATTGTTACTATTGTGTGACAAGTGTTTCTGTGTAGTCAGTAACTATTTCTTTTCAGACTTTTAGCTATTATGGAAAAAGTGGACCAGCTATGCAGACTGATGTGGATTGACCAAATATTGGGTGGTATCTAGGCAGGAAGGTCTGAAGCACAACTGAAAGATGTTTGATTCCTTTTGTTCTGAAATCCTGGCAAAAGTGACAACATTCTCACTTCAGTTATGCTAGATCCGTATCACTGAATGAATGAGGAAAAAAGGTCACGGAACAATTACTATCTGTTTCAGTTCTGAGACAGGTCTACCAGACAGTAGAGTCTTCACATCCCTCTCTCCCATCTCCGTTTTGTCACTGTACAGGCTTTGGATGGAAGAACTGCATATCTACCATGTGGCAGTCAATATACTGATGTACATCAAATAGGATTCATAATTCATTGAAGGAAAGTATGTTTTTTTTTTTTTTTCCAAAAATACCTGTCCTCAAGTATGCAATTAAAACTGGAAGGGACAATTATGCTCAGAAGCTTTGAAAGAAGAGGCAAGATAGAGATGTTTTTCTAACTTGTTTTCTATTTGAACTTGTATGAAAGTTTTTTTCCATCCTGCCAAAGTTTAGAAAATATCTAAGATATTCTTAGTGAGCTAGATCTTTCAAACATGTTTTAGGAGATTTTTAGTTAGACAACTGCCTAGAAAGCTAAGAAACTTTCTGTTGTAAAGAATTAGGAACTAAAACTATTGCAAGACTTTGACCCCATTATGAGAAATTGTAATATATTTCTATGTTTTTCCATCTTCTCTCGTGCTAGAAAAAATGTGTTCTGAGTTAGAATTGTCAGAAGAATGGCATTTGAGAGTATATATGCCAAATATGCACAAAAAAAATGGGGCAAGTAGAGGAGAATGTTGTATTTTAGCAGGCCTAGGTGATATGCAACACCTTCAAAAGAGTTCCATGTTGTGTGTGTTGGAACAGCTTTGGACCTACTGTAATTACAACTGAGAGTCAAAAAAAAGGAAAAAAATTACAACCAAGGAAACAAAACTTTATTGATGGTGTATTCTCTTTATCTTATTTCAACTTCTGTTTCCTGGGAGAGGCAGCATCTCTCCTAAGTTTGATGTGCAAAGTCAGTTTTGGAATGTGGATTCTGTTGAGGTAGGAGATGTGTTTTTCACTTGAACATATGTTATTGCAGTTGAATGTGGGACTTTTAAAACAGGATATATTCCTCTTAAAATTAACAAGACTTAAAATTGTTCTTCATACTTTGGCTCTGTTTTTTCTGAGTGACTTGAAAAAAGCAGCTAAGGATATTCATCTGACTGGCCTGAAACAGGAATGATGGGTGAATAATGTCATTAGTATTTTCCTCTTGCCTTTTCTTTTCAACAATTCCATGAAAAATTAATTTCTCCTGGTCAAAGTATTGCCATTTCTGTCATCAAAAAGTAGCTTGTATGCTATCTATCTGAGACTTTCTTCCAAGGAATGACAGGTAATTTCAGTAGCACCATTTCAGTGACAGTTTCTGCTTTAATCACACAACTCCTATAGTGATGATTCACCTGTTTCATAAAATTTGCATTCAGTGAATAGTATTGCACAAAATAAAAACAGCTATTGTATATGTTCTCAGGTGTTATCATTCTGTACAAACTGGAAAAAGGTAAGCTAACTATTCAATAATCAATTATTTTGAAGTATGTGTAGCAAGAAAATAATATTTAAAAGGACTAAATTGGCAGAGGTATATGACTTTGTTATTCAATCTGAAAACCTGTTTCAGCATAAAATTCTAATAGTGGAAGGCTTCTCTCTAAAACAATAGCTATGATGCTTGACTAGGAAAACTCAGAACAATAAGCATAGTCCAGAATTTGACTATGGCCACAAGAAATGGCTTGAGATCCCCTGTTGTAATAATAAACAACAAACCAAACCAGTGTGTCTGGAATGTATTTTTGAAATGTTTCTAGAGAAGTGTTTCTGTCTTTGCTGGCAGAAGGAAAAGTATATTTGAAGTGAAACATTTAAACTAATACAAAACCATGTATTTGTGTGTTTAATGGGAGCTAAAGGTTAAATTTAACAGTTGTGACCTCTGGATTTTAGCATGTCTTTATTCAAAGCATGCATGCTCTAGTGAAAATACACAGTTAGCATAAAAGTGTAGCAGTGAAAATCAAGCCTGTCCTTCTCTTCTGCAACACGCAGTGTAGCTCTAATGGGCACTAGTAGCCCATACGCTTTCCACTGCTGAGGAGACTTGGGTACAGTCACTGAGTAACTTCTAAGACATTGCTACATTATATTGTTTTTCTACCATGGCCATCTATAGTTTATAAGTACACATTAAAAAATTTTGCACAGTGTTTCATCTTTTTGTGTGGCTAAAGTATTTAGAATGGAGAAGTTTTCTTTCTGTATCTTAGTCTCTAAAGTCTTTCATGTAGAGCTTCCCGTTAGGTTACTGTACAGCATCTGATAGAAGTAGATTCATTTTTCACAAACATCTAAATTTTTCTTTTTCATTTCTTGCTATTTCAGCTGGAAAAAAACACACAATCTTTTGTCCTAATGGAAATTACTTTTTTTTTTCCAAGGATAACTTGGAATATTTGATTTCTTGCATTTCTAATAAATGTGCATATATAGAATGCTGGACTTGCCAATGTGTATAGTTGTTACTGGAAATCAAAGGATCAACAGCTGTACATTCTGCATTTTATGTGAGGTATAGACTAGATTGCAAAGGCATTTGTTCTCTAAGTGGTAAATAGTTACTTTTTACAGTAACTTTTTACTACAGTGGAGTCTTGTAATGCATCAGAATGGATGGTTTTGAAGAATTCTAATCATACTGTGGCTGAGAGTCTCCTTGGCCTTTCATTGGATGGTTGCTGCAGTTTCATCTGGACAGGTTTCTGTAGCAGCTTCAGGACAGGATGTTTTGAAAATAGAGATAAGAATCTGCAATTTAGTCACAATTAAAGGAAATAACCAGGAAAATTATTGGTTTTTATAAAAGACTTACATAAACTTGATAAACATCTTGCCAATGATGGCACAGTTCCTTGCATAATTGTGGAAAAGCTTCCCAACTAAAACTATAAGCCAACAAAGCCATCATGAGTCTGACTAGTTAAAGAGCCTGATTAAACACCTAAATGTAGAAACTTGACCTCAGGAAGGTTTCTCTATAAAGACATAAAGACAGGAGAAGAAAAGTGTGAAAAAGATACAGAACTCTCAAAATGACATCTGAAAAATGCAGCTTCTTCATTCATGATTGCTTCTTCTATTTCTCCAATGTTGAAAGCATTAAGCCTTTCAAAAAGTTTTTAATGAGAAAACTTGCTCATCAACTAGACTGTTGTAGAGTTACATTCATCAGGATAAATATTAAACAATGAAGAGAAATTAAATACATGCAGTGCACTCCTTCCTACTTCCTGCTTTACTCCTAAATGAGGAGCAATAGTATCAATTATTACTCTGTAACTTCTTTTGGTCTTAAATTTCTTTGGATTTTAGTTTTGTCTCTGAACTTCAGCACAAGAGCAGATGGAAAACCTAGCTGTAGGTTTCACATGTCTAGAGTGATTCATTCATTCCAAGTTAAACATTCACACATTACTAAATAGCTTTTATAAATTGTTTTTTTAAAAAAGGAATTGTTAGCACAATGAATATGAGGCTTCTGTGGCAGAAGAACCTTGTGAGCAGTGGCGTTGATCCTGACATACATTACCTTTCTTGTTCTGTGGAGATGCTGTAATGTGATTACTCTCCTGGAGGCCATCACAAGTTGTCACTTCTGGTTGCTGTGGCTTGCATTGCTGTGGTCCCACACACTGCTGTTTGCAAAGTCACAAGCCGTGTTGTAGTGTTTGGAAATGTGTCATTCCCACACATGATTGAACTGGGGAGTAAAATTAAGGCTAGTGTAACTCTTTGTGGCCAGAAAAATTTTCTACAAAATATGAGATTATAATTCTGAATATTGAGTAAAACTTTGCTGAGCTCTTTATCTTGAGTCATGAAAGTGACTTAATATTTAGGTAGTATCATTGGTTAGTCTGAGTGCAGTCATTTCAGTCTGAGGCTATTTTTACTTTTCCGGAGCAAGTTATTTAAATCTATTAGCTTTCTATGCTGACCTGTTATAAGGTATTCTAGTTTAAAATTAAAAAAAAAAAAAAATGTGCAGGGTGGTAGAAGTGGAAAAAGAGGCATAAAGTGTATTGGAAAACTACCAAATGTCCCCTGCAAATGGACCCTATTCAGAATCAGTAAGCGTATGATGAGTGAAGTGGTTTTGAATATCGCCTTTAGATTCCATGCTGTTACAAGGCCAGCCCCGAACATGGCAACTCTTATTTCCACACACAGTACCTCTTCACTCTCAATTTAACCCAAAAATCTGATGAACCCATTACTCCATACTTGATTTCATGGAACAAGGAGTAGATATAGTTACAAATGATCAATCACAAGCCGTGAACCAAAGCAGCAAGGCATTAACAATTCACACCATTTCGGTCCACTTGCTCAAGCAGAAGATGTGCCAGCATATTTAATGCACAGCTACTTCGTTCAGTTCAAGAAAAGACATGACTCATGCTCATTTTGGGGGCTGAGGAGTCTTTTTGGTTATGTTTTAGTTTCTGCTAACCACTGAGTGTTAGTGCTTGCATTCTAAAGAACTAATATAACCAGGTATTCAGTAAAGGTCACACAGAGAGGTAAGTTTAAACTAAATTTTGCTCAGGTTAAACATAAATGAAGTGCTGACCTGGGAAATGGTTCCTACACTAAAGCCAAGTTGTGTTGTACAAATTTGTATTGTACAATCAACATCTTGTTCAGCAGTATTGTAACACTGTAGACCCCACAGGCATATTCCGTCAATTTAATGGGATCACTGAAAAAGCAAAGCAGCTGTGAAAGATTGCTTTAAGTACAGCAATCGTGTGCTTGTCATTCTGTTCAATGGTGGAAAAATCCAAATTCGGATAGGCATCAGTATTTAAGAAAATGACTGCTAAAGCTTCTCTCATAAGTACCTTGGGGACAATGCGATTTGACATACAGCATGTAAACCAAAGTACAGAGCAGCTGTTAGATTAGGTTTTGTTTGAGTAAAAACACACTGGCGTAATTTGAACAACATAGGAAAATGCATGTTCTCCAGCATTCAGTTTCTCTGTATAAACCATAATTTTGGATGCTACATGCCAGTTGCCCTGGAAAAAATGCTGCATGGTGTTTGCTAAAAATAAGAAAGTAAATATAGGGTATGCTACCACAGCCTCATGCCCTCTGTGTAAGATACGTACGGTGTACAGTACATATGGAAGGTGCCCTCAGGAAAAGCCTGGTCCTGGGGAAGTGCAAAAAGAATTTCTAGTATTATGATCATAATGAAAGATTTTTTTCCCATAGGAGAAAAAAAATTTACTATTTCTTTCCTGTTATTATGATACTGTTAGTTATTAATAAAATACTTGTACTGGTTTGTAGGCTATTTGGCAAGAGAGACTGGCATAGAAAAGAACTCAGTGGAATGCTAATGTTTAAGCCTAAATAATGTCCTGAGTTTAAGAAAGAAGAAAGTTAAACTGAATTTTGAGAGATATAGTTTTATTTTTTTGCAGTCCTCTTGTGACGATTGCAGATTGCTAGAGGGTGATTCTCTCATTCCTTTACAAACGTTCTGCTTACTTTTTGTGGATATCCTACTGGGCTTTGGATTTCATGCTTTCTGTCACTCCATTTGCTCAACACTGCACTCTTATTTTCAGCAAGTTTAAAGACAAGACAAAGAAAAAAGCAGATTTTTCTCTCCTGTTTGCCACAGTAGCTTTATGCCATTATCTCCATCAATTTAAAGTCTCTGGGTTTTGTTTTAGGGAAAATTTCTCATCTCTCTTCCTCAGATGAGTGTAAAATTACACTATAAAACAATTATTTTCTTCGAGAAAATTCGATGTTTGTCATGTGATATGAAGTCAAAATCAATGAGGGAGAGAATAAAAGCAATAAAGGTATATTTACACTGTTCATCTGAGCTGAGGAGCAAAGGTCGTTGGGTACTCTCCTTTTATCCATGGCTGATTATCTAGTGGCTAGGACTGCTGCAATGGGGAAATTGTTCTATTCAGAAAGAAATGCAGATGAGTTCTAATGCAGTATTTTAAATTCTGCACAAAAATTATAAAGTAAAGATATTTTGTTTATAATTTAAAGTATTTTCCATAGTTTCTGCTTGCCTGCCTTTGCTCAGCTTCCCTTGAAGGGAAGTTTCTTTCATTTAAAATTTATTTAACTTTCTGATCAAGGACTCATTTGTCATCACTACATCTCAGGACTTCTGTGAGTACCTCACAATAAAATCTCTAACCTCCTGAGAGACATACATCATGATGACTTGTTCCTGAACTTTAGTAAGTAGATTTTGGTAAAAGTGTACTCTTCTGAATTTAGTGCCTTGCTGTTTTACCTTTATTCCTTTCAATTTCTAAGGACACATGGTTTCGTACTTTAGTGAATGCTTAATAACTTAAATACCATTGATTACTGGATCTTTAAAATGGAGGTTAAAAGGATGGGGGGAAAAGAATGAAGAATACTAGCTATTTGAAAATAAAAAATAAATCCAGAAACAAAAAGGTTAAATGTGGAATGAAGCAAATCCATAACATATGGATGGAATTAGCTGATGTTTATAGAAATTATTATTGCTTATAGTAAAGAGTATTGCTTATAAAAAGTTATTTGCCTTTGATGCTCTATATGACTGACTGATTTTTGTTTGGCTTGTCTGAAACAGTTGACACTTCGGATGTTTTCACTTCTAAACTATCCAATTCCAGGTTCTGGAACTGCCTCCTCTCTGGTCCTGAAGGTCACTGCCTTCAGAGAAGGTGAATCAGCACAGCTGCATTATCCTGGTGTTAAAATTACTTGTGGTAAAATAATAATATTATAGTTAGTGTTCAAATGTAACATCTAATTCTAGTATACACACATTCTCTCACAGCTGTGACTCACTCTGTTTGCACACTCAGAAAAGCATCACTACTTGTGTTTATCTTCATTTCTGTTTGTAATAGTTGTCTTATGGTAACTAAGTTAAAAGCACTGAGTAAGAACCTTAATCGCTGAAGTTATTTGTAAAACTTCCAGAGACTTCACTGGGATCAGGTTTTCATAGTTTTTTGTTTGAACTAGGTATGATTATGACCACTCCTCATCATATAACATGATACATAGTTATATGCATCATGTAACATGATGCATAGATTTAATTCTGATGCCGATTGCTTAATCCTGAGTTAAATTCACTCCTCCCGGTGTTCCTGGTCAGGCTTCATTCGTTAGCTTATATAATCTTCTTAATTTTGTCTGATGCCAATGGTAACAAGTGCATTATTAGAATAGTCTGGAAAAGTATTCATTCACTGGTTCTCATCTTGAAATAATGTTTGCTCATGCTCAATTACATGGCCATATCCTGACAGAGCAAGTTTTGAAAGCCAATGTTTAATGCTAGAGTATAATGAATAGTATGCTTTCTGGTTTGGAGCCTTTACTTTGATGGGATATTTTGAAAGTTTCACAATGTTACTTTCTATGATAACCAGTGAGAGTAGGCTAGTATGCATATTAACCTTGTTCAGTGAAACCACATCAGCCTTATTTTGTGAAGTCGGATCTCTCTTTAGATAAATGGGATTTTTATCATATACTTAAGTATGGACAGGCCTTCAGCTCATCTTCTTTTCTGAAGTCCCTGCAAAGCATTCAATCCATGTATGTATTTTTTCCACGTCTTATGTTGCTTCTCTTTCTTCCCTTTTGTCACTGATACAAGGTTCTGCATACCATTTTCTACTTCTGTAACACAGAAAGTACCCATGAGGCTGACAGACAATTCTAAATTACTTCAGAAGAATTGTGTGATAGGTTCTTATTCAAGAGATAACTTAATTGATTTTTGTTAACCATGTAGGTAGTCCTTTAGCTCTAACCAGAACTTTTGTAGTGCTTGTATTTGTGTATTTTGCTGAATTGAGACGATACAGTCTAGCAAATATCACAGCAACGCTGGCACTTCAATGAGGTTTAAATAAATAAATTGTAATGGCTTTGCCAACTAATTCAGAAAAGGTATTCTAACTATGCAGGATGGAAGTAGGAGCAAGGGTATCTGCTGGAGTGCTGAGCATACCATAACAAAGCTCTCAGGACAGTTTGTGAGAATGCATAAGATTATTGACTAGATGATAACTTTATGTCACAAAATCATGGAGGTTAGAAGAGTTGGATTTTAATGCTTTTTTTACGAAGTAATGCATTTCACAAAAATAAACACAAAGTTTTGCTTAACCGTATGTGTAAATCATTCATCAAATACACTGCAGCAGAAGCTGTTGTACAGTCTGTTGCATGGTTACCTATTTCTTTATCTTTGAAAATGGATTTAACTATATGATATGTACCTTCTGTATTTGTCCAAAAGTCTTTATTTCAGACTCTGTTTGTTCTCACAGCTGAGTGAACAGCTATTGAAGTTAAATATTTCCCATATCTGAATGGAGCGTTTGCCTTCTATTCACTATAAACTGTGTAAAGTGTAATTCATCTACAGGTATTTTCTCTGACAAAACCTGTAGTTCTTTCTCAGTATTTATGCACATAAGAAATGACACAGAATCACAGTTTATATCTATAAAATCCACCATTTATGTAGCAAATATGATTTTTTATGACTATAGATTGACTAGATGGAAAATTTATGTATAGAATTTTATTTGCATTGTTCAAAAATGTGCTTTATAAGGTTTGTGTGTGTGTGTGGTTTTTTTTTTTTGTTTTGTTTTGTTTTGTTTTGTTTTGTTTTGTTTTTTCTCTTGTATATTACCAGTAAGAACATTTTGGTGGGATTTCCCCTTCCCTTTCCCCCGTGAAATGCTACTTTATGCTATTTTATATTGTCATATAAGAAAGGCCCATGGATGACACAGAAATATCTGCAAAGCACATGCAGCTCAGTAATGCCTGAAGTCAAAATAATCATTCCTTATTTGTCACACATATTGACATTATGTCCCTTTGAGAGAATGCTTTCAACCTTTACAGTGATTTCAAATAAAAGAATACCAAGAAAAAGATCTTGAGACCATCACCACAAATCAATTTTATCTATCTTTTCATTTGACCTTTCCTTGTTATTAAACAGCTACATTGAGCATTTTTATTTGTTTGGAGTTGTTTTGTGAGTAGTGGCAATGAGAAGGTTATAATAAAATTACTTATAAGAGTGTTGTTTATATTTTATGAATGTTACCATTTATAATGTGGTAGGTATATGTCAGCTCCTCAACAGGAAACTGTATACAGAAACAACATGGATCTTGCAATTTTAGCAGGACAACGCAAGTAGATTTCAGCAAGGTTGGTTCCAACTCATCTGTGATAAATGAGAAGATAAGGCAATCAGTGCACACCATGACACTCCGTGCAGCTAGTTAGGCACACTTCAGACCTATTCAGGTGTGCTCACAAAGCTTATGAGTCTTTCATGGGGTGTCTCAATATAAATACATCCTTCATGGTGGCCACTCGAAATGCAGGAGTTGCTTTTCCAGGACTTAACCCAGGTCAGATATAAATAATAGAGATTAAGAGTTAGTTCTGATGCTGAGGCTGTGTTAGAGGCTGTATATTTCAGCTGGGTCAAATGAATGCCTTTTTTTTTTTTTTTTTTTCCCTTTTTCTTCTTTTCTTTGCATAGCTCCTCTACTTGACAGATGCCTGCAATATTCCATCACACCTTTGTGTGGACCTGTTTGGGTGTTTAAGAGAGAAGGGTTCAGCCTCTCAGGAGCAAAGATACCCAAGGAGTTTTATTTGCCCTGCACCAACGATTAAATTCTGCAAACTGTTGCAAACAGGTGAGTTGTCCCGCTCTTTAAAAGTCTGCTTTTTTGTTTTTGTTTTAATTTTCAAATATATTAAGTCTATAAAACCAAAAATTGGTACTGTGTCTTAAAGAAGCATAACGTACATTGCATAAGATGCAGTGCCTGTTAGGAAAATGAAATGCTTCTCCTTTAATTGCAAAGCCAACAATAGAGGAGTTAATTGTGTCTCTGTTTTGCAGTGGTATGTCATATGTCTCATCTTTCCTTGCTGCATACAGTGCCCAGCTCTGCTGTCCCTTCTGTGGAAATCCTCTAAAACTGTCGTTTTTCATTGCTTGTTCTGCACATGTGGTTTTCAATGGTCTCATAGATCTTTCCTTAAAACTAATTTAAATAATTGTATAGTTGAGTCATTTTTTTTAATAAATAAATAACTTATAACTGGTGTTGCAATATGAAAATTAAAATAAATGTGTAATATTTAAAAACCTCAATATTTTAATTACTATACATGTGTTTTAAATCAATATCGCAGGGATGCATTTTAATTTGAAAAAATAGTAGCAAACAGATACTGAATATGCTGTTTGATAGTTTGGGAGCAATCACATGATTTATTTTTTATCGATTGGTTTATTTTAGGAAAAATAAGAAAACACAGATCTTGTTCAGCATAGCTACTTAAGTTCATTTATATCCATAAGAATGGGCATATTTTTAAGGATTAGGTGAGCACTTGATAAAAATAGGACAAATACAGATTTTCAAAGTAAAGTGTTCTATAGGAATTAAACAACTAGCTAGGAACCTCAGATTTAAAAATGTTCTCAGGCCCCAGAGTTAAGAATGACTGCATCAGATAGATAAGCTGCAGCCTATGCAGGAAGGGGGAGGAGAGGTGCAAGCGAGGTGTCAGTCACACTGTTTATACAGCACCTCCTGCTGCCAGATCCATAAAGAGAAATGAGAATTGACTTTGGAAGAGACTATTCCTGTCTAGGGCTAATAGTGGTCAGCAAGAAGAAATCAAACAAAAACAAAACCAAGAAAGCATGTGTGTGTGTGAGAGAGAGAAACAAACAAGCAAGAAAAAAGAAAAGCTTGTTTCAGAATGTTTCTGAATCATATAGTGATACATTAAAAAGTGAAGAAATGTCTTGACACTTTTTGTTGATAATTCTTCACTTTTAAGACAATGTCGCCTGTCACAAAAGCTGCAGAAATTAAATCTGTTACTTTCCAGTGCCCTAAAGTATAATATTTACTCTTTTAGAAAAGAATATATAGCTTGCATACAAGTATTTAGGAAATATAATGGTAACTAGTAGAACAAAACAGCATTTCTAAATAAAAATTCATACGCAAGTCATATATTGACCACTTTTCACTCTTCTCTGTAAAGAACCTATAAAGGCATTTCAGTAAACTAACTTATATTAATCATTCCTCTGGTGATTGTGCAGCAGTGTTCAGCTGGAAATTTTAAGTGACAAGAAAAATATAATTTTAGTGGATTTGAGATCTGTTCTGAAGACAAATATTTCTTTAGAATTAAAGCCTTGCATATAGACATATGTTCAGTAAAGCCATGTTGAACATTTTTAGTTTTAAGAGACCAGATGATGAGGATAAATGCCAGTACAGATATGACAGTTAGTTGTTTACACAATTAACAGTTTTGTGCAGTTAATGTGCTGAAAGCTTGTGTGAATTATGTTACTTCAAAGATAAGACATGACATAATTCAGCTTGAAGTGTCTCTCAGTTTTTCCAACCATTTTCTAACAGAAGTTGTATTAGTACTGAACGTAAACAAAAATCATTGTAACAACTGTCGGTTATGTTGTACAGTAGGTATAACAATGCTTCTTACTATAATCTTACTATAGTTTGTTTATAGTGACCTTTTTTCAAACTAACTAAAGCAAGTTTGTTCTCTATAAGAACACATTGTGATATGATCCAGATATAAGGTTAGAATGCATGTTAATAAAGATCCAGGACATTCAATCAAAATACTGTCACTTTGTCCTGTTGTACTAAGGCCTGACAACATAATGCTCTGATGACTGCATACAGTATTCATACCAATATAACATCCAGCCACTGCTTCACAACATTAAATATGTTTTGTTGATTTCTATTTATCTCAGTGTTATTTTGACTTTTGAATTATTTGTATTTAGTTTGTATTTTTGTTTAAACAAAAAGGGAATGAAAGTAAAAAAAAAAAAAATTCTTTGTAGTAGTACTTTGCTAAGACACTATAATCTCTCCATTAAAATCAAATAGCACATACAACTGATAATATGCTAATGTATGTACTTTTGTAATAATATGCTAATCCATCTGGACTTCAGTTTAAAATGCAAGTATTGAATTAAATCAATACAGAGTTTCTGGTCCACACCGTGCACTGGTTGCACAGTGTCATCTTTGTAATCACTCTGTTGCTTCTTGCCCCAGAGGAAGGAAAAAGTGAGGAGCTACCATCTCTTTGCTCTAGTCTGTGTCCTTCTAAAGAGGATAATTCAGTATTCTTCAAATAGTATTCCTTGAGAATTATATAAGTGGAGGAAAGCAGGTAAAACTGAGAGGGTACTTGAACTTTGGGAAGTGGTTTGTGCTTTTCTCTAAATAAAGGAGAAAGGAAGAAAATACATATATGTATAAACACTACTACAAAAGCCTTCTATTTTTTTCTTTAAACTCTATATAATTGCAATTAACATATCTGTATAAGGAGCCACAAGCTTCACTAAAATCTCGACAAAGCTTATATTTATATTATAATGCCAGGAATTCTGGGACTGTAAAACTGAGTTTTCTAACAACAACAACAACAAAATCTAAACAACAGTACTTTTAGAATTATTCTATTAATATTTCAGATGTTACCCTTTGCCTTGCTATTTTAAACACGCTGGGTTGGTGTCTGGTGGAATTTCTGAGATCTCCAAACATATCTGGAGGATAAAATCAGTTCATTATATATATAATGGATGCAATTGGGTGAATGCATGTAAGGTGTTTTTTACTCTTTTTGCCAAGCTGTTATAGTTCCTCTTAAAAATGTTTTTAGAAAGAAAAGCATCAGTGAAATGACATTCCTTTTAAGTGAGATGTAATATGTAAGAGCAATAACATTATATCTGATAGTACGGGATATAGTTAACACTTTCAGAGGTGGGGGATGTCCATCTCATTAGCATTCTTCATTGGTAGTGGTGCTGTTGGTGGGGGTGTTGAAGTAGGAATGCCATTGTGCTGGGTTCCAGTGTTTGGGGACAAACACTGCTGTGGAGGGAACGTGTGAAAAGGCCATAGTACTGACAGTGAATGAGGGAGGCTGTGCTTTCTGTGTGCTTCAAGCAGGGAAGCTGTCATTCACAGCCCTAGCACAGCTAAACAGAGGCCAAAAGAGAAGACTCAAATACCTTTTAAAATTATATTAATGATTTTAAAACATTTTCTTCATTTAGAATTACACTTTATTCAAGCTATTGATCTGTCCTTTACTACATAATATAAAATGTACATTAACATGTAAATAGAAGAATCTCTTATCATTGCCACAGTAAAGATTTATTATGGAAAATGTGTATATATAAAAATTTGAGATTCACAAGTTGCTTTAAGTATATTTAAATGGTTTTGAGTGTGTATTACTCACAAGGGTTTAGCCGTGTCTTAATTTGATGATTAACAAACATAGTCCTAAGGTTCTATTTTGTGTGCTTTTACTTTTACTGGAAGTGTGTTTTATGTGGGGAAAAGGTGACTGAACTGGGATGAGAAGTGACAGGAAATTGTGCTGAATGCTCATTAGCTTGATCTAGCAGAGCTTACAGTAATAGTAATTAATCATTTGAACCACAGCAAATTACATTACATTAAAGTAATGGAGCTAGTATGCAAAATACCCACAAGAAAACAAGAGAGAATAAAATTATTGACTGATGGTATTGTTCACCATTTCAGCTATGGGAACACAATCTTAAATGCACTATTTCAAGACTGCATGTCCACCAGCTTTGCTGCTATTATTCCAAGATACATCCATAAACATAATTCATAAGGTTTTCCTCATTTTGCTATGAAGATACATAAAAAAAATTGACTTAAAAAAAAAATTGCAAATACCAGAACAATATAAAAAGAAATTACTATATTTCTTCTGTTTTCTTGTGTTGTTCTGTTGAAACTGCTGACTCAAGTATTGGAGGTTGAATACGTCTGCAGTGCTCAAACAAAAGCTTTTCTTCATCATTTTTCCTTTTTGTACTTTATAAGAAATGTCTGTCATTACTATTCAATTGGTTTTCTCAGATTTCAGTAAATACATTGTGTAGTGACATTTCTAATGACTCTTTTGGGATTTTTTTCCTGTTACAAATAAAATATAAATTAGCTGTTAGGGATGATCATTTTGGCTGGCAGAAAGTAACAAACTGATACACTTTTATCAAGTATTTTTTCATCCATATGTTTTTGTTATAGTTTTTATATCTGTCATAGTTCATGGAGTTATACCAAAGAATGCTTACCCTGTTTATAATACTGTTTCCAGATTACATTACATTGCGGTAAAGTAGGCATAATAATTATTAGGTATTATTTGAAGAAAAGGAAGAAATTCACTGAAATGCTTAACTTGATTTCCAGTTCAATCCAGTCTTCCATTTGTGTATTTATGTTTTTTGAAAGTGTATTCTTAAAATAACTTGAGTATCACAGCCTCTGTTCAGTAATCCCCCTTTATTTAGACTTAAATATTTGTTTCCTCTTCCTTGCAGCCTCTGCTTTTGTAATTTTGTATTACTGACTCATACTTCTGAAGAGGTGTTAAGTAGCTTTATTTCCTTCTTTATAGGTCACAGAAAAATAGATTTTTTTTTTTTAATCTGTTTGACCCGCGTGGGGACCACTCAAGAAGTAATCCCATGTTAAAGTGAACTTTGTGTAGAGCAAGATTCCATATGAAAACTGTAATATTTCAGCAGAGCTTCTTATTAAAAGAGTATAAAAATAGAGTTTCAGTAATTTTGAAATTGAAAGAGAAAAGTGCCCTCTTGATATTTCAGATAAGTGATTCTTAGAATGTTGTATTGTTTATAGATTCGAGTGGTGGTTGAAATTTTTCCCACAGCTGAGCTGCATTCTAGTTTCCAGAAGTATTTTAAGAACCTTAAACTTGTGTCTTTTTCCAAGCATCATGCCTTGAGCAGGCCTAACATCAGTTAAATGAAGTGAAAATTGCATTCTTGTCTTGATAGAGATGAAAATGGATTTCTGGTCATGAAATAGATGTAGTTGTCACTTTTTTAAAAAGGTGTCAGCAGTTTGCTTCAGCAAGTAAGGTGCCAATTCAGTATGACAGTAAACTTGTGATCTGAGCAATCAATAAAATGCTTCAATAACTTCTGCTTCATTACACTTATAATAAGAGGCTATAGATCTGTGGCACATAAAATGTTGATAAAGAGGATATGTAGGGACTTCGTGTGACATTTTGTTTTACTAATACAGTAAGTGCAATGTTGCCATCTAGAGTTTGTGCATAGGTAATTATTCTGAAAGCAAAAGCTCCAGTGAAAAAATAAACATTGATATTTCAAAGCCTGATTTTCAGCACGCAGTGGCAGGTATGTCTGTCTGTATGGAACAGTTCATTTGCCTTGTCACAAAACTCTTTAGGTCAGGAGAAGTAAGATAGTTTTAGTATCTTTCTGCTTTTGCATTTGGTGATGTGTAAAGACATGGTTCTTCACCCCCTCCCCTTTTAAATGCATCTGAGAAACAGTTCTTTTCTAAATTAATTTAGTTGTTACAAGCTACTAACAAAATTATAACTTTACAATGATTTGACACCTGTAGAGGGATAACAGAAGCTTTATAATCACAGTGACTTAATGATGTGATGTTTCAGATCCTGACCAAGTGTTCTTTCAGTTGATTTATGTATTATGAGACTATAAATGGCTCCTGCTGATTTTTCATAAACATACATTGCAGAGGAATTGTCTCTGAGCTATTTATCTTGTAAGAAAATTATTTTGATATGTTAAATAGTTGGTATTTTTACCCTTTTAAAGTGAATAGCACCTGCCTGATACAGCATATAAAGAGGTTCTGCTATGTGCTGTATTGCATTTCACATAAATAAAACATAATTTAGATCTAGAGAGAGTTTTGCTTCCCAGGGAAGTTATTGGAAATCAAAAATTCTGAAATATATTTTCAAAATATTTGGGACCAACGTTTCTGTCTATCAGGCATGAAGAATGGTCTTGCTGAATGCAGTGTTTTACTTATTTAAAATGAATAAGTGGTGGAGATTACTGAGAACTGGGTAATCAAAAACTTCTTTGTATAGAAAAAGCTAAGATGCACAGATATAGAATGTTTATTACGAGGATGACTGATTAAATCTTTTATAAGCAGCAATAATAATTTTGCTTCTGGTTTTTCCTTTTACTTCAGTATGTAGTTTATGAGCAGTTTCTCTTTCAAGTATTATTGCTGTAACCTGGGTGACTATGGCATGTTTCTGATGAGGAAGCTCTTGCTCTGATGAGGTAATTTGCTAACACTGTCTTGTACTTTATCACCATAATTTAATTGTGAATTTATTCTGCACAGATAATATATGGGTGAGAGTAAATGGTGGAAATCTGTCTGAAATTGTGGGAAGGAGTTAAATGGATGCTTTAAAAAATCTCATTTCTGGATAGATTTACATTATTTTTTCCTTCTCCCTGTTTGAACATGATTGCTACAGACATACAGTTCATGCTAAAAAATTACCTGTTAGTCAAAATGTAGACCACAGATGGGGGCGACCCTGTTTTGCAAATTAGAAAGTAAGTGACCATTTGGGACTAATGATGTTTTGATTATAGCAGGGTCCAGCATCCTTGTCCACTTGCCACTTATTTTATAAGCCTCACTGGCCCCAAACCGGTTCACCTTTTGAAGATGTGACGTGCTGAGCTGCTCCTGCATAATCAGGTGACTCCAGATAGGGCATAGATACTTCAGTGATGACAGGGATGGAAAGGGAAAAGGAATTTGTTACTTTCCATTTTATTACTAGTCTTGTAATCTGATTACCACTAAATGATGGCCATACATATTTGAAAGAAATGCATCTCTCTACAGAGCTATGAATTTGATTGGTTTTGAGCATTTAACATTCATAAACTCAGAAGTCTTGAGACACTGCCTTTAACTTTAGTGGCATATAAAATAATTTTTATTTCTGGAACCAAGTTCTAAGGATTTGGCAGACAAATGATTAAATTCCTGTATTTTACCTATCTTTATGCACACTGAGATTATTTCAGTTCATCTTGAACTGTACATTTCTTTCTTCAGAGATAGTGCAAGGTCAAATTACTTCACATTTGTTATGGACTAAAAGTGAACAAATGTTCATTCAATTAGCTCAGTTGACAAAGGATAGGTTGTTAAACAAAGTAATTTGAAAGTGTGCCTGAGTCTGGGGGCACTAAGAGATTCTTCTATTTTAACTAGGCTTCAAAAAAATTTCAGAGTTTTCAGTTTTGTTCTGTTATTCTGAATTAAAAAATACCTTTTGAACGGGAGAAGAGATCTTCAGTTATATTGTTCATAAATATTCTGTAAATCCATGTAGTTTTGCACAGAAAAGGTTGAATCAAGGTTAGTTTTGGATGTATCATCTTAGAATTATGTAAGGAGGCAGCTGAATGGGGACTATCTTCCCGCATGAAGATGGGAGGATACTTGCAGTAGTGTCATATCTTTTACCTAAATACAGCAGGAACATTTTTTTCCTTGTGAGTTACATGAAATGCCGCACAATTATTAAATCTGTTCGTTGAGCTAGTTCTTCCACTAAGCTTATTAAGAGTTGTTAAAATAAAAAAGCAAAAGCTCACCTTAGAACTTCCTGAATATACTGAAAATAAATAATTACATTTTGCCACTTTGAAAGTAATTACAGAATTCTGTTGCTGAAGTCAGTGGAAGTAGGTTTGACAGATTTTCTCTAAATTACTCAACCACCTACAGGTATTATTGCCAAGATTCTTTTGAAATGAGAATAAATTTTATAGAGTAACAACAGCAAAGTGAAAAGGGTATGTTCGATAGATTCCCTGAACTGTTTCAACACCCACAGGTATTATTTGTAAGAAAACAGTCATGCAGAGTCTTCAGCTGGTTAGAGAGGGCACAGCATTCCATCTTCACCTGACATCCTATGTGTTCTCTCAACATCCTGTGCCCCCTGCCTACCACCCACTCCTCCCAAAACAATGCTCACCAAGAGAGTTTTGTGTGAATGGACAAGAATATGAATGTTTTTTAAAAGAATGTGAACAGCAGAGAAAACACTTTGTTTGTGGGTGACGAAAAGACTTGAGGTGGGAGAAGAAAAACTGTCTTTAGGATTGATTAGTATTCTTCACTTTCTTTCCTAATTAATCAATGTTATTCTTTAATTGTTAGAAACTCTCAAAGGTAATTATTTACTGGCTTAGAAGTTGAATGTAAGAAAAAAGACCCAAAGGACGATGTTGAAGGTTTTATTTGCTTTATTTCTCTTTTTCATTTGATTTGCATGTACCACTCTGGTTTGTCTTTTCAATTACTCTAAATAATTGAGTTCTGAGATATTCAAACACATTGCATAGTTTACCTATCTAAGTTTTAACATGGGGATCTTACGTCTGTAAAAATGAAACATTATGGAGCTGTGCATTTCTCAGAGATGCTTGCTTCCTATTATGGTCTTATTTTCATAAATTCATTTTAATTTATTCCTGTAATGCTTAAAAGATCTAAAAAAGACCACAATTCTTTACAGTGCATGCACCAGCTTTATTATGTCACACAAATGTAGTTTTCTGTACCCTATACTATAATTCTGTTAAAATCCAAAAGCCTACAGCTACATGGTTTGAAAATTGTCCATTATCCAAAGATTTTTAAGTTTATTTCCATTCTACTTATTTATTAATGATCTGGTGCATTTATTTTATTAAATCTTGATTAATTACTTTATTTCAGTGTTACAGAATAAATATTCCTATTTAAAAATTACACTAATTCAATTTTATTTTGAATAAATTAGGGATGTGTATTCAAAATAGTCTTCTCAATTTATGGTGACTTGCAGGTTTCAAGGACATTCAAATAAATTATTTCTAAACCTTCTTTTCTAGCAGATGACACTAAATTCATCTTTCCCTTTGTCTTGATGGACAATTTCTGTCATAACCCATAGATGTAGAAATAGAAGAATAACTTGTTTAACTTTGTACATCTGAAAATAGTAAAGTGCTAGAGTGCCAGACTGAGCTACTTCACCAAGAGTTTTCCTAAGAGCATCCAGAAGATTAGAGAGTTGTGTTGCCCCATCTGGGAGTGCTACAGCCCTGCTGTGTTAAATCAGCATCCAGAACTAGCAATAAACGTCTGTAACCTGGCACCATTTGGGTGTAGTCATCAAGCTGCACTTTTCCAGCTTGATCTTTTCTGCAAATTATCTTCTGCACAGATACTGCCATCTTAAAATTTCAGTTATTGCTGTGTACATTATATATATATATTATATTATTTATCATAGAATCATAGGGGTTGGAAGGGACCTCGAAAGATCATCCAGTCCAACCCCCCTGCCAGAGCAGGGTCACCTAGAGTACATCACACAGGAAGGCGTCCAGGCGGGTTTTGAATGTCTCCAGTGAAGGAGACTCCACAACCTCTCTGGGCAGCCTGTTCCAGTGCTCCGGCACCCTCACGGTAAAAAAATTTTTCCTGATATTCACCTTGAATCTCCTATGCTCCAGTTTGCACCCATTACCCCTTGTCCTATCACAGGTCAACACTGAAAAAAGCTGAATCCCATCTTCCTGACACTCACCCTTTACATATTTGTAAACATTGATGAGGTCACCCCTCAGTCTCCTTTTCTCCAGGCTAAAGAGACCCAGCTCTACATAATACATATATTCTTATGTATTTCACTACCTTCAGAAGTCATTATCTGACTTTCTGTAAGCTTCACTTTACTGAGTGTCAGCTAATGGGTTCTCAATCCTTTATTTTTTTCCATGTTCTTATTTCATCAATCAAAATGAGAATTCTACCTTATTGGACTTCTGAAAAGATCTCACTGTTCAGACAACAGCCAGGCAACTATGTGAGATAAGAACATACCTTGAGCTAAAGTGATGATTCACTATTACTGTGAATCTTTTTCTACCATTCTAGCAAAGAAAACACTTGCCAACATTCCTTATTGTGAAGTTTTCCCTAGAGCCATCACAACTGTTTCATATAGCTAAGTCATCTGAGTTTGATGCCACCTCTCAAGTCGTCATACTTGAGTATATGGTATACAAAAAGTGATTTAACATAATTTCTAGGTAAGTGTGATATCCCCCCCACCTCCCAGTTTGTCCTGGAGTCTTAAAGGCAGCAGCTGTTCAAAGTAAAAGTAAAGTTCCATTGGCCTAACTAGCAGATTTTGTGTGTTTTATGTATCTGTAATTCTATATATTGATTGCAAGCCTGGGTTGGCCTCTTAGTCAAAGTTGTCAGCTATTCACTGGTGCAGAGTCAAACTTTCTTCTTAGTACAGCCTGATGTGATCATCAAAGTTCTTCAGAAGAGGAGTGAAAGAACTTCAGCTTGCTGTGACCATTGGGAGAGCCCCAAATATACACTTCTTCCTTGGGCAGGATGGTTGACTGTGTACTGTGTCTCTGTTATGGCTGTCACATCCACACAGGATCATTTCTAGCAGAGCCCCGGTGTTCCCTGCCAGAAGCAGAGGTAAATTTTATCAGTTACTGTAATTCTGGCAGTCCTTTTTTGTCCAGGTTGCCCAAAATATAAATGTTCTGCACGAGGTGATATGGATGCAGTCAGTAATATCAAAAGCCTGTGATGTTTTACCCTGCTGCCCAGACTGAGATGTTAATGATAATTTAACCAGAGCATCTATGTCTAAAATTTATGTACCTCCACATTTTTGTATCAAAGCTTACTCACAGTCCATTTTCACTACTGATCCTGATATCTCTGGTGTCAGAAGGGAAAAGACTTTGTAGAAGAAAGAAACAGTATGTGAAGAAGGGACAAAATGGTTCTTAAAGTGTAAAACCTTTTGTATTGTGTAAAATTTTAGTTTCAATATATAAATCGAACAAATACTTTCTGGGGGTGAGGAATGGGGGCAAAAATACAGAGGGAAGCTAATGACATTGAACATTCACATTGACTGGTTTAACATTTAATTAATGTGCATTTCAGACAACCATGTTTAGGATGCAAATTCTTTCTGCAATCAGCTGCACTACATCAATGAAAACACCTACTTGACATCTGTTTTAATGCATGTGGTTACCCACCCAACAAGTGAAGTTGGAAAGCTTAGATGGATATTAAATTTTAGAGATTTATTGAAGTTTTTTTTTAAAGTTTCATTTTATGTGTAGTTTGGACCATAAATGTAATTGAGATATAGCACTGTGCTTATGGTTCTAATATGGAAAAACAAAGGTGCAAATATACTGTAATCTATATGTTGCTATATGGGAATAGTTGTCCAAATATAAAAGAACTAAGTTTACCTAGTAACAGAATCATCAGTATGAGTCAATATGCTAGCAAATACAAAAATAATGTTTCTTCTCATTCTCTTCCCACTGTTTTTAACTCCCTCTCAGCTTCCTGAGGAAGATGAGTAAGCCTTGTACTGACCAACTGCTTGAAACCAGATTTTTTTTTAAATTTGTCAAACTGTGCTTATCAAAAGAACAATAAGTTACTGAAGAATTTTTTTTTCAATGTCAATGAACTACAGCAATGGAATTCTGGTAAGAAAAAGTGCTTTGAATTTAGTAGTTTAATTAGTCACTTTGGTTAAGCATGTACATCACTAATTTGCTAAATGCTGTTTATATGTATAACACTGCGAAATACAACATTTCATTCTCGATGCTCGGATTAATAAATATTTAATATTTATTTTTTTTTACTTGAATATTGATTACATGTTTTTAGGTTAAGTTATAATACATTAAGGTAAGTAGCTGGAAAAAAAAAATAGTAGTATTTAATGAGCTGCTTCTGCCAGTCTGTAATGGCATATGGAAGGAAAAATATTCTTGAAGACTTCATATAACCATTCACTCTTTAAAGGTACAGAACTTGGCCTAAGAACTAATTTTTGAGCTTCAGTGAAAGGAGACTATTGAACTGATCTCACTAAAAATCTTAAAGAATTTTTATAGTTCACAGCAAGAATGTTAAAGACTGCAATAACTTGGTTTTACCCCTTGAAGATTGAATATAGTACAGACTTTTTTGAAACAAGTTTTGTGTAGACAACCAAGTGTCTGTTGAATGCTTTATTGTTAATCACCTATCTCCCAAGGTCCAGAAAGTACAATTATGAAGTCTTTAAAACAAGGAAACAGGCCATCAATGTTGCTGCTAGCTAACTGACAAAAATCTTATTAAATAATTGAGAAATGTGACTTTAACTCTTTTGAATAACTGCAGGGAAATAAAATCGTAATTTATATTCACTGTTCTCTCTTCATCTGATAGTCTTTCTGTGATACAAAAGATATGTTTGAAATAGTTGTTATTGGATATTTGGGTACACCCAGCAGTTGATTCAAAATTCTAAAATGAAAAATATTTTATTGTCCTCAATGTATTAAGTGTCATCAGCTTTACTCCTAGGTCAGACCGTGTTATGTTTCATCATCAATGTACAGTATTAGATTGCTACATTTATTCTTTCATATTTTCTGAAAAACTTGTGCATTTCAATACTTGTATTCCAGTCATAATCATAGATCGCTTTCCCTAGTCACATAAGGTTTCAGTAGTGCTTTCAATACCTAGTTAGCCATTCCAACTTATGTCTTCTATAATGTTATCTATTCCTCTGATCACTAAAACTAAATGTGAAAATATTAAAAGCTTCTTTTCTCATTTTCCAGTTCTTAATCAGTTAGCTGATAAAATGTGAGCAGATATTGGAGCATATTAATTTTTTGAATGAATGAGTTCTGGAAGACTAAAGATAATGAGACCCACCTTTGGAACACTGCATAAGCTATTTATTAATATAATAACTATTGTCAATAAAGTTATGAAATATTCTCAATATATTAATGAACATTCATTAATGACTTTGGAAGTATTTGGGACAGTCTGTGTGATTATATGGTCAGGTTTTCATGTCTAGATTCTTCGAAAGCTCAAAATAAAATTATACTTACTTGTTCTTTGGTCTATATATCTTGATTCCCTGTCAACTTTACCAAACCTATATTTTCCAAATTTATTTACAACAAATTATCTTTCTACTTTTCGCAATGGTTTTGTTTTACTTTGTGGCATGCTTTTGTTCAATTTAGCTTGACAAATATGGCTGTACTATACATATGGTACAGTACTCAAATTACAGTTGAGGGAAGGATAATATTTTGTTTTGTTGAAATTCCAACTGATAGGAAATAGTCTGCAAGCAGTCGTGCTCCACAGAAGTCGAAAGCTGAAAGGTATATATTTTTAACTGCTTCTTTAGAGAGCAGAGTTATTTTCATAGATTGCTTCTGTACTCATAGGGTTGGTGGTTGCAATACCTGCTCTCTCAATTTTTGGCTGAAAAACACTGAAATTGAAGACCTAAACTGTTTTTCTTCTTCACAGGATGCTGGTTTGTCTGTAAACAGACAGTTTGTTAACACTTTGAAAAACATTCATTAATTTGGACGGTCTTCTGGTTATATATCTTGGTGACACTAGTTTTTTTTCTGAATTTTACTATGTTAGCTTACAATTCATTCATTCTCCCAGGTGAACATATGTTGAGCATCTTATTAGCATTGAACATGGGTGTTTAAGAACACCCTTCTCCTCCAAGGAACAGAAAATTGCATAGCAGAGAAATTCTTATGTACATTTTACAAGGCTTATACTGGTTGTGTGAACCCTTCTCTGCTTTTGTGAGCAAAACAGGGAAACGAAACTAGTTCCCACATCTTTTTTTTTTTTTTTTTTTTTTATGTTAGACTGGTAGACAATTTCTGCAGCTTTATGTAAAGCACAGAAAGCACTAGTTGTTATATTGGTCTCCCTTTGCACCAAATCCTAAACCACATAGGTTGTCTCTAGAAATTGCAGTAGATGTCAGCAGCTTTATAACTGATAGATAAACTATTATCATCAAAGTTAATTTTGCAGTTGTGTAGTCTTATCTAAAACAGGGGTTAAGTTAGAAAAAAACCAGTTTGTAATGCAAATAAAAACTATTTTCCTGATACATTTGGTATTCAGAACTGGACACGGGGTTAAAGATGGTTAGGAAGCTGTTTCAAATCAAGAAGACATTCTTCTGGGCCTTGTTTATGAATGGAAGTGGACTCCAAGTTCCATCACAAATGGCAAGGGAGGTTCTCAAGCCTAATGCTCTAGCTAGATATAATGATGGGATTTAGAAAAGCCCCCAACTCCCTCTTCTTAGGCCACTCCTACTTTGTGAGAAATTGTCATATGACCAGTGTCTCCATCAGGTATTCTGTTGCTGATGGGTTTTCCTGGGCTGTAGTCAACACTTCATCCAGGTGAAGGGCTCAGACGATATACAGTAAATTAGATGCCTAAAAACCTTTGGTGAATGAGGTCCATAGAAGCTGTATGTTGGAGTTTTAGCTTTCAGATTTGTTAGACCTTTTCCTTAACGTATGCTACTATATTTAGTGTTGTGTTTTCTCTCTTCTCCCCTTCTTTCTCTGTTTTCTTTAAATTAAAAATATATGTTTCTTATGACATATAAACTAAAATGTAGTTTTGAAGATTACTGCAAATGTCACTGAACAATGGACATTACATGCAGGAAAACAACCCGATGTCAGGAAATATAACAATCAAGAGACTATTTTCCAATGGCAATAGCATTTACATTGTTGCTAAAATATGTAAGTTTTTTTTTGTAGGAAACTTGCTATCTTTTAAAAAAAGGTGTAAATAAAGATGTTCCCAGCCTTTAATTTTAAAAAAGGACACTCATCGCTTATTAGATTTTTTTAGGAAAGAATTACTTCTGTTTGTCTTAGAGAATATATTGCTACTGTGGCTAGTTTGTAAAATATGTGCAGTATTCTAAAGGAAGAAATTTGCTTAAAAGCTTTTCACATACAATTTTAAAAATGTAAATTCACATTTGGTTTACTGTTATCATAATATAGTTGAATTTTACAATATATATTTTCTGCCTCGACAGGGTTCTACATAGCTCCTTTTCATAAAACTTTTTTGGGTACACACTTTTTATCAGAATTGTTTGATTTATCCTTAGAGGAAAATCACAGTACACATAGTGCAAATATATGCAAGTATCTGTTCATCCCTAAACATGGGACCAGTCTTACAGCCTCCCTTTGAATGCAGTCACAGGATGCAGATATCATGCAATATTACATATTTTTCCAGGGCTGGCATCTGGCTGCTCTGTGGATTCCTGGGGCAGTTCTGTTCTTCTGGTGAGATGCCTCCAGGTCTAGCATGTGATGGAGTTGCAGATGGAGTACGTGCGCAATGCACTTTTCTTTTCCCTGTGTTAATCATAACAGGGAGCCTGAGCTCTTGCTGTGTGAGGTCAGCTCTTTCTACATGTTTTAAAAACAGCTATTTCCCCCTTTTTAAAAAATTAATTATGAAGCCTCCAATACTTAGAGAAAATCTTCCTATACTTTGTGACAGCGCTGTAATTTGTTACAGTAAACCTTTCCAAACCCTTATACCTGACTGTTAGATTTTTAATTTGATGCTATATAAGCCTGGTTTGAATGCTTCTTTATCAAAAGTCATTTCCTATGTTTAAATTCTAGCTCAGAAAGAATCAGTGGGGAATTTCAGACAAATATTGAGCAAGTACCTGATTTGGGAAACCTCTATTCATTGATGTTAAAGAACTGAAAAAAAAATATGCAGGATAAATAGCATAATTTCTGAAGTAAAAAATTATCAAGTGCCATTTCTATACAAATGACTCAAATATCTATGGTGTAAAACTGAATTGTTTCAGTTTATCCAGATGCTGATATTTATAAACCTTGTAATGTGAAATGATGTAAAGTTCATATTACTCACAGCATTTGCTAAAATCTGGGATATTTGAAGTATGGTTTATGCATAACCTTGGCAAGTAGAAGGGCATTTCTGATCCTTACAAATTAAAAGTAATAAAATGTTCTATCTTTATTCTTAGAAAAACCTTTTCAGCATAGATTTTTTTTTTTATTTCTAGATAATAGTATATGTAGCTAATACTTTACAAAAATGGCAAACTTTTCCTGAGGATATCTTCATTGCATTTCATCATACTATTTAAGAACTATTAATTCTTTGTCTTCATAACAGTCTAAAATTAATATTTGCATAAAATTCTTCAGATCATTTCATTATTCTCTTTAATAAGGTTTCCTTCTTAAGATTACAGCCTTTTCCAATAAATTGCAAATTATGCAAACAAAGCACGCCTACTTAAGTTTGGCAGTTTCACATTGTCGAATGCCTCTTCTCTCACTGTTCATTTGTTTAAAGGATTACTTTTTAAATTAGTGAACTAAAATGAAAAAAGTGCATGTTTCTGTTCTCTTGTTTGTAACCCTTAATTTTCCTAGGGCCATTTTAAGGTATATTGTCTTTTAGAATGACATTAAATTAGACCTCAGTCATCTGCTTCCTGTCACTTTCTATTATTTTGTACTTGTTCATCAATCCTTGGGGGAAATCAAAGCCTGTGTGGCTCCCATTTGAATCTGCATAATTCTCAGTGATGGCTGGGTCAGGAGGTGCCTCCCCATGATATTTAAACTTCTACCATAACTGGAGCCATTAACCCTTCAAGCACGTGGTCATTCCAGTAGTCTTGTTAGTATGCAACATCTTATTCATTAGTGCAATTAGTGCAGGTAATTTAAACATTAAATTTACTTCCAAGTGATAGTATTTTGATATTAATAAGAATGTCTATGGTTTTTTGTAATACTCGTAATATTTTATTATTGTATCTATTTATTGTTAAGGACATTCTAACTACTTTTGACAGCAATTTTTATGAAGACCTTTTAGTCTTTTTTCTGTTCTGAAAATGCATTAATTTTGTTTCTTAATGTGGAAACTCTCTTGCTTCTAGAAGTTAAATTCTGATTGCATTTAAGTGGTGCTTGTAAAAGAGTAAGCAAAAGTAGCTACAAAAGGCAGAGAGCATGTTCTATGTGGTAGTCAAGATGACACTGCAGCAATCGAGGTAGAGAAGTAAAGAATTGCCATCACATTGCACTAACAGAACTGAGCATGCTGGCAGAATTAACCACCTCAAGGGAAGGAATATCTCATGTGCCTTCTCTACTCCTCAGAACCCTGTTAAAAGCCCCTCAGCTACAGCTAAGAATACAGGTACTCGTGGTCTGTAGTTCTCATGATCGACCAACACTAACTAAAAAAGGTGAGGGGCACACCTGAACATGGCTCACCTTGCACGGGCTCAGTCCTACCATGGCAGCAGAATGATGGAAAGGTGTAGAGGAGTCCCTTTGCCCATTTGTGGATGACAGTCCCATAAACCTGACTGAGAGAGACAGGGAGAATGAGGGTTTTTACTGGAGCAGTAAATATCTGGCAAGAAGACATGCTGAAAGGTGGTAGTACTCTGTTATTCAGGGCATGGTAACTGAATGATCATATCCAATAAATACTGGTCTATATATCTCTTGTCCTAGCTTAACTTTACAATCTTGCTCTTGGCTTCTGCTTTGAATGCCTAGGGAAGGGAACTTAGTTTCCTTATCTAATCATATGTGTTTGTTTTATAAGATGCTGTGAGAAGTTAAGATCCTCATCTTGTTATTCAAGACCAAGTAGTGTTAATTATAAAGCACTGTGCATTTACACCATCCATAAATGCAATAAATGCTGGATAACAAGTGGTGAAGTTCAAAAAGTTCTACTGCCTTCTGTCTCCAGGCAAAGTAAATCATTAATGTGTACTGGGCTCTGAATCATTCAATCCACTAGATTCTCTGAATCATAAAAATCTGCTGTGAAACAAGTTTTGAGAGCCTGTCCAAGCTTCTTTCTTGGCAAACATCAGATCACCTCAGATCTCAGCCAAACATCTAAATATTATACCATTTTCACCTTTTGGCATGACTTTTACTTTATTAAATGTATTGACAGGTAAAACCTATCAGAAAATGATATAAGTAAGCAGTGATCTTTTCCCTCACGTGCACAAAGACCTGTATTCTTCTGTGTACCTAGTTTACACTGTGAGGCTGTCAAGGAGATGGTTATAGCTCTTTGATTTTCCATGTAGCCCCAGGCCTCTGCGTTGCTTTAGCCTCTGCCAGCTGGCAGTCATTCCCTAGGGACCACTGCAACATGGGTTTTAGAACTCCCTCCACTTTGTCTGCTCTCCTTCCCCACTTAAAGCACAGGAAGCTGCACACAGTGGACAGTAAATGACCTCGGTACAGAGCACCCCTACCAGGCAGTTACGGTAAGACCCTGTTCCTCTGGATTGGGTAGATGTTGGAGATACCACACCACAAAGAAGAAATATGTGAGAAAGTGTTTAGATTTTTGGTGAGGTTATGCTGAATGCACAACTCAAACAGTAATGATCAGTCTCTCATTTTCTGAGCATATCTTCCCTGTTCTTCTCGGACTGTCACACCACTTAACAGTAGGCAAAAAAAAGAGTTATTATTGGTCAAAGAGCAGGTAGGAGCATACTTGCATCTGAGTTAGTATTAAATGTACAAGACATACTCCAGCCTCTTACTGGTAAGGTAAAGGAAACAATTGCTTCATCAGATGTTTCTCCTAAAGGGACTTGGACAAGAGCTGGCCCATCACTGGCATCCCAGCCATTTCTATTGGAGATCTGGCTTATTCATTTGAAAAGCTCCCTTACACTGAATCCAGACAATATACTGAAATCTCAAAGCATTGTAGACCTGGACTTGAAGCAAAAAATGTTTTTTTTTATTACTGTGATTAGAGATGATTCTTTCCACTATTTTACTGACCCAGATGCAAGAATTTCTTGGTTTTCAGTTAATGTGAGGCTCATAGATCTGAGTGTTCACTCTATCAATAGTGACTGTCTCTTGTAGCTATTGCTTCTCAGTTTAGGGTCCTGCAGTATCTTTGGTTTTATGGCATCTCTAAATGTTTCAAATGTAATTTATGGGGTCAGTTATTTCCTTTTTTAAAATAGATTTGATTTGTAGATGGGTTGCAAGTCTTCAAAGTCCATTGGGGTTTTTTTTTGTATGTTCAGCATTCTGAGACACTGTTCTCCAGATCTATCCCTCTGTTTGGTTTTTGTTGGGGTTTTTTTTTGGTTTTTTTTTTTGGGTGGTTGGGGCTTGGTTTTGCTTTTTCAAAATTGCCAGCAGAGTTTCAGTTAATACAGCATTTATAAAATACATCAAGAATACCTGAATAATTCTGAAGATAAGTATCTCACAGTGGTATATTCTGTAATGTAGCAGACAAAGGCATAGAAATGCATGATGAAGCCAGATAAAGTAAAATGGAAAAAGTGCATTTCTAATTGCACAGGTAATTAACCTTTGAAAAAACTTATCAAAATATACCCTGTTATCCATAAAAACTTTCATTTGGTTTTGATAGCTTTCTAAAACATATAATTTCTCTAAGCTAAGAGCTGAAACACGTTGGTGGTTTTGTTTCTTAACAAAAAGAGACTTAGTCTCTTAGTCTTAGTCTTGTAGACTAAGACAGAGCTGGTCTCTAAATTGCACCTGTAAAAATAACTTTATTTGTGCATCTATCAGGCAGATACTCCAGCCCTCCTCAGGCCAGACACTTGCTAGGTGGAGAACTAAACCCTATAGAGAAAGTTGCCCATTACTTTTCTATCAACAGGGATAAAAGGGTTGGCAGCAAAGGGTGTTGAACAGAGTACATAAATTCTTGCATTTCTGGTCAGGACAGTTCTTGAACATCTTTGGCTGGCTGCTAAGGGTCCTATTGAGTTGTGAAAGAATCCTAGATGTAAGGCAAGGTGAGGAAGGTGCAGGGAGGAAAGAAGAGGATGTTTGTAGCAAAAGGTATAATTAAGACATCACACTGGTGATATGATAGTATTTAAAGGATTTTAAACAAAAGTCACCCAGAATACATTTTAATGTTAAGGTCTTCAGCTTATGATTTGGGAAAATTGGGTGGGATTAGTTGGTTTCTTATGACAGGAGCTTCCTTTTTGACCTTGGGCAAACCATACTACTCTTCTTACTAAATGAGGAGAACAATAGCATGCCTTCCCTATGTATTTTAGAGAGAGGTAAATAATAATGGAAATGTTGAGATACAACTGGAGTGTATAATGACTTAAGATTAAGAATAATCAAGTCTAGTATAATACAATGGCCATTTAATTTTTTTTTTTTTCAGAAAAAAAAGCAAATGAGATAATATGTCTATCTATAGAAATTATATAATCTAGAAGTACTGTACTGCAGAGGGCTCAATATTTTCTTTATTTAAACTCTACTGCCTTTTTTGTGTAATATGAGAGTAAAAGGTTCAAAGTATAATATTTTTGCTTATTTGTGTTACTTTTTCTGTGAATGCAAACCATTGACCCCATACGCTTCCAAGACAAGTTTAGTAACTGAAGTTCCTGGCAGTGTTTAGAAACTTTTAAGATAAGCACACATGAGAAGCATCAGTTCTTTTATGGAAGTAGACTGTAGCCTGATAAAGCTTGAAGAATCTTTATTTGCTAGATATTCTCATAGAGTGTGGAAATGGTCCAAGGCAAAGGCCTGTGATTGACAATATATTTACTTAAACTACTCTACTAAGTAGAGAAGAACAGAAATTAGAAATAGTCATGGTGAATAAGTCTAGTGATGGCTTTTAAACTTGATTGGAATTCAGTCCCTAGATTTGGAAATCACTGTCTTGAGACTGGATAGCATCACTAATCTATTTGATTTTTTTTTTTTTTCTTTAAACCTCCATTCACTGTTGGAAATAGGCATAGGTGTACCATTAATTTGACATTGTGTTTGTTCTAAATCCTTTATGTGATCCTTCCCTGCCTTGCTCTTCTGTCATCATTTACTTCCATGTGTAAAATCCAAAATCTTTGCTTCTACTTTCCACCCATTTTGCATATAAAGATGGTAATGAGAATTATACATTCTAAGAAAATGTACTTTTTTTCCCCAGCTGAATATTTTCTTATCTTTCCTAAATACACTAGACCCTCTTGCTTATTTGATAATTTATGGATAAAATTGATGGAGGAATTGAGACAGTAGGATGCCTTATATAAGGCATCTGAACTGGACAGGATGTAGAATTCCATTTGCTCAGTAAGAGCATACTTTGGTTTTATATGTAACTCTAAGATAAACTTTTAAAAATGAAAAGTTCAGAAGATCATTTCAGTTAAAAATAAAAAAAGAGGCATATTTAAAAAACATTGAACTAGTAGGAATTAGAGTTACTATATGAACTTTTCTACTGGCATTGTTCTTTGTTTGCATCTAACCTTGAGATTGTGTAGAAGAAATACAATAACAAATCATGGACGTGTATTATAATTAACATACTTTTGTAATTACGTTTTCTGCTGTGTTCCCTTATACAAGTTTGGGTTTTTTTTGACAGGACAACACAGACCAATGAAAGGGTCATTGAGAGAAGTTTGGTGACGTATTCTATACAGTACCATTATTTTCATGCCTCAGATATTTTTTACAGAAATGTTATAAAGCCTATATTAAAAAACTATGTACATTTAAGTTCTTTCCATTAACTGGAAAATGAATTTAAAAGCTTGGTTTTGAGATAATTTTGTTCATTTATTTTGGAAAGAATATCTACCTACCTTTAAAAAACTGTGAATTTTACAGAGAAGGATTTGTTTGTGTTTGTGAGATAGCAATTACTACCTGTTGTCTTATGCAAGACTCACCTCCTCCAGAAATCCACCTGTAGTTATAAGTGCAAAGTTTAGTTATTTTTAAAGAATTCGACTTCTATTCAGGTATTAAATAAAATAACTCAAAATATAATGGAAGTATTAAACCTTATAATTATTGTAGTTTCCAATACAATAGAATTGAAGTTTGTTAAAGATTTGAGTAGGAGAAAAAATGGGAACAAATTGAGATGTGTTTTTCTTTAAAGCAAATAGACTTTTTATGTATTGTAAGACACAGGCTTTTTTTTAAAACAAGTAAAAAAGCATAAAAAACTAAATGTGCCAGCTCTGACATTTCCTGTCTGATGACAACGATGAGATCCAGCCTGTTAAGGGCTCAAAATGAATGTCTTGTCTAATTTGTGCTCTTCATTTTTATTTCTTTCCTCCCAACTGTCTCGTCTTACCCCACCTGTCACACATCACACTTTCACACCCCTACCTTACTTTTTCAGATTTTACAAGCTCTGCCTTTTGTTTTTCCCCATCTTAAATGTGATCCAGCCTTTTCTCTTTAACTATTCACTTACTTTTTTGCCTCTGTTGTTTAATTTCCTAATCTGTGTGCTATATACTCTTTTATTAGTTAAATGAGTTCTAGAACACTTAAGGAAAAATAGAACAGTGAGTTTAAATAGCATCAAATATAAATAATAAAAATATTAGTGCTTACAGGCATGCATGTTTCCCTTAAAACAGTAATCACATTATGTCTTCATTAATGTTTTGTTTAAATTATATTATTAGATTCCCTAGATGTACTATTTATGTTACAAATGTTTAAGGCATTTATTTGCATCTTGTTAGAATTCTGATAGTCTTGTTAGAATTTTGTAAATTCTGAAGCAAGCAGAGCTGTAATGAGCACCAGGAAGAGGCATGCAGCTTGCAAGTCACTAAGCATTTGCCACATATTGATTTCTAATAGCTGAGATGTAAATTGGCTTCTCCTAAATTGATCCTGATTATAACTTACTTACATTGAATAATTTCATGCTCCCTAAGCCAAATATTTCCAATGTTTATATATTGGGCATAAATGGCTATATAACTATAGGTAGTCTGTACTACTAATTTTACCAATTGCATTTGCGTCTGTACTTGTGCCAAAATATCGTAGATCTTTGAGTGTTACAAAATTTTGTTAAAATGTCTAAGCCACTGAAGTATAGATGCAAATGCCAGTAATTTAACTTAATGATGTCAGCATTTGATTGGAAATTGGCTTGACTTCCTGGAGGAGATGGTTAAACCACGTAGTCTTAATTTTTTTACTAGTTCTAATTGACAATTGAATTTAGTTTCTTTCCAACTTGTTGAATCCTCAATTTATAGCTCCTTCCATTTCTTTTTATTTCATACTGAAAAACATTTTTGGCTTTACTTTGAGAGGACACTGCTTCTTTCCTGTTGTGATAATTCTGAATTTTATTTTTGTTTGGTTTTTTTTTTTTTTTTCCCCACTATGATTCTACTTTTTCATTTAAAATTGCTAAATATGTTCTGTAATGCTGCCTGTCACACATTGATACCAGTGACTCTAAGCTATGTTTAAGTTATCCACTGGCATCTAGTAATTATCCAGAACCATGAAATACAAGGCAATATTCTCTGATGTGTAAAATTTCAATTCTGTATGCAATTCTCAGTCTTAAACACATTTAGGGAAAAAAAAAAAATCTCAGTTTAACTTTTGGTATTAAATGTTTTAAAGTTCATGGTCTTTTTTCCTCAGAGATCCTTTAAACCTGAAACCATTGTAGCACAAACCAGCTTAAATATATGCCCAAAATTAAATGCTGTGATGGTGGCTACACAACATGTCACACTGTAGGCATGCTTATGGATGGCTCTGCTGAAGCTTCTTTCAGCATTTATATTGATTTCTTTCACGCCAATCTCCGAGAAGGTTATTACAAATTTTTTTAAACTATATTAGAAATAGTCATAATATATTTTGCTGGTCAGGATTTTAAAGAATTGAATCTCCATTATACAGAAATTTTCTAAATGATTGATAATTTTCATGTTATAATGTGCTGAAGATGCACAACAGCAGTACTGTAAATGAATATAACATTGAAGCTCTTGCTTCCTTCTAAATCTTACTTTCTGTCCTCTGTTTTGAGATATTGCTTCATACCAAATGCCTGCATATAGACACAGTGTATTGGTATCAGACACAAAGTATGCGAATTCTGATACCATTTCATCAGTTGTACACCAAGAATTCTATTTTTTAAATGATATCCTGCCAGCTTTTTCACAATCCATTAATTCCTGGATCAACATCAGAAGGAATGTCAGAGCTGAGTGAAATTCTTGTAAGACACAGATGTCAGGATCAAAAGTCAGAGACATTCTCAGAACAGCAGGGAAGCATGCTTGTTAGACCTTAATCGTAACAATTAGTATCTGCCATGTGACATTCTCTATACCCTGCCTATATTTCTGTTAAGTTCCAGGCATGCTGAAAAGAAAAAGTATTTGCTCAAGTTGGATAGAAAGCTAAATGGGCTATTAGTCTTCTTACTCCCTTTTTTTGCCACTATTTGGAAACTTTTCTGTAGTGTCTTACCCTAAATGGTAAAAAAAAAAGTCATCCTAACTTTAGATTGAAGTAATATTGAATATAATTCTGTTCTGAGAAGAGTCTATGATGTGAAGGTATTCATTTAATGTTTATGGTTAAGGTTTACGTATCTTCAAGGAAAAGGCTGCTGGTAATTAGATTTACCCACACTGATATGTAGCTTGCCTTGTAGAAAAAAAAACTTGTATTCTTAAGAGTTAGTGGTTAGCATCAGGTGTAATTTCTAAGTTTTGTTGTTTTTAATAATCCTAGCTCTAAATATTTTACTTTTAGGATAATAATCTCATAAAAATAATTAAAAATATGTATCTTTCAGCACATTAGACAATACAGGATGCTGAAACAGAGGACACTGAGTTCTTTCTGCTACTGTACATACTTACATATTGCACATTACAATAAAGTAATACATTACAGGATTGGAATTCTATGTTTAAGCAATAATTTCAGGACTAGGCAGGTTTGCAGGCCGGGTTTTGTCTTTCTTCAGTGTGGGATGCTATGGGCACATTATCAAAATTATTTATCCCCTTTCTTAGCCTTCCTTTAATTATTACATTGATACAGCAAAAGCTGTCAAGCATGCAAACAAAACTTTTCATTTTGGTATAGTGGACAAGAGTAAGATAGAAAAGTATCCTCAAAGTGAGGAAGCACTTTGAAGCAGCTTAAAGTGTTAATTAATACTTTATATAGTATTTATATTTATAATATTATATAATATAAATATTATAAAAATAATATTTATATTTATATAGATAGACATCATACATGTCTATCATATCTAAAAAATAAAATATAGCAAGTTGGACTTGTTAGATTTGGGGAAGGTAAGTAAGCTACCAATAAAACAAATATTTTCTTATGCATTTGAGAAAAGATAGAGAAAAGTGCAGTGTTGAGGAATAATGACAGAGTGGTTACGGAGTCTTAGAGTTGATCTAGAGATGTAAGAATAGATTTCACTCTCTAGTCAGGCTGTAAAGAGTTGGTCATTTTGGCTAGGGAATTCACAGTGTCTGAGTATGAAATATTGAGAAAGAATTTAATGACTAAAATCAATCATCAGAGGGAGAAGGATAAAAATCAAATAGTGAGGTTGAGAACTAGTCAGGAAAACGTTCCTATAAACTGTGGCAACATTTTCCAGTGCCCTATACACATAAAAGGAGAGGAGAGGGTCTAGTATGGCAAGGGATTGGCATTTCAGATAATGACTTTAAAGAGTATGAAGTTGAGAAATACCAGGAGAGGATGAATTGTGCCAGTATTAGTTTCTTCATAATAAAAGTATGAAAATATTGTTACAGAAAAAGGTCAAGTATAATCAAACAGGAAAATGAATAGCTTAAGTTTGGGAAGATTGTCAGAAACTGATCAGAAATTTCAACCTCAAAAATGCAGGAGGTGGTGGTAGATCACAGGAGGATGAAATAGTGGGAGAAGATTATGTACTTCTAATTTTTTAATGAAAAAAAAAATCAGCTCTGAAACAGAATAATGAGGTAGAAAGCGTAGATACAGGAGACAAATAGGTGGAAGTGTTTGACAAGGAGATGTAGATAGAAGAGCAATGAGACTGGTGACCTCTTAGTTGTCTGTAATGGAAAACAGCAGCTTTGAATTGAGAATCTGGACAAGCTATAAAAATAAAGAGCAAATGTGTGGTCAGGATGATTTATACCTTATCAGTATAGAAGGAAGAACTACACTTTATACCAGAAGTTTTATCCAAATTCCCACCAGAGCATCAACGTTGGGTTTTCTCCAAGGACAGAGACTCCACAACCTCCCTGGGCAACTTGTGCCTGTGCTCAGTCACCCTCACAGCGAAGAAGTGTTTCTTGATGTTCAGATGTCACCTCCTGTGCTTGATTTTGTGCCTGTTGCCTCTGGTGCCATCCCTGGGTGCCACAGAAAGGAGCGTGGCTCTGTGCTCTTTGCACGCTCCCTTCAGCGGGCTGTGTCTGTTACTAAGCTGCCCCTGAGCCTTCTCCTTTCCAGGCTGCACAGTCCCAGTTCTCTCAGGCTTTCCTCCCACGGGAGGTGCTCCAGACCCTTTGCACTGCCTGTGGCCCTGTCTCTGAGGTACTGGGGAGCCCAGACCTGGATGCAGTACCTCTCCCTCCTGCTGTAGTCTGCTGTGATATTTTCTGGGCTGTTTCTCCCCAGCAAGCCGTGGGCTGTGCAGGAGTTGTGCTGCCTTTGAAACACGTACAGGTGATGTGAAACAAGACATTTTTGTTCCTAAATGCACACTTAAACTTTATAGATGCAAGTGTGCTGTGGACCTGTCCTTCACACAACAAAATTTGTGTAGAAAAATAACTATTTTATTTGTCCACTTTTTGACTTAACCCCTGTTATCTTCAGGATTTTGGATACACATAAATAGTAATAACACTTTATTCTTATATTCTGCATATTTTGTGTATTAATATCAGAAAGGAAAATAGCAGTCTACTGGAAAGCCATTATTCAGAAGCACTAAATGCCAAAAGTAAAAATTAATGAATTCACTAATGGCTTTTTCTTCTTCTATCCCTGCTGTTATCATTCAGCTGCTTTCATTTATCTGCAGTTTCCTCACTTTTCAAGAGTATTTACACAAACATGCCCACTTTTAGCATTGCAAGCATTTAATATAGGAACAGCAGCTGCATACAAGTAATGCTTTTGGGTCATTTGGCTGGAAACATAAAATTACTGCCGTAGAAAACAAAGTCTGTGAGAAGCTGGAGATGAGTGTGTTGTAACTAACCAGATATAGACAATTTTCAAAGTCTGTGTGTTACACTGGAATTGGTGTATTGAGGCAGAAGATTTGATCGATCATTCTGTGCTTTTACTTGGTATGATAAATTCTACAGCAACTGCTAAAAAAAATTATTTCTCTTATATTTATATTTCAGAGAGGAAGTGTCTGGAAACTGTACATGTGTGTCTTTATAGTATTGAAGAATTAATTACAGTAAATGAACAAGAAAGTAAAACTATGTCTTGAAGAAGCTTAACTAACTCTTCTTCATCATCTCATCTAAAATACTAGCAGAACAACAGCTAGTTTAATGGACATGTGTTCAATATTTCTACCCCATTTTCTTTCCTTCCAGCCTTACATCATTCAAAGATTTGAAAAATGTGAAATGAAAAAGCCTAAGATTTGATTTGTTTTCTTTCTATTTTGTCACACAATATTTTCAATATTTTCAAAATCCCAAATTTAATTAATTTGATTGTAGTTAGTTCTGTAGTATCTAGAAACTCTGAACATGGAGAAGGAGAAATGCCTTTAATTTAGTGATGAGGAAGCACAAAACATAAAGAGCTTCCAGTGAAATACAGAAGAGTTATTTGGATACCCGTTTTATTGGTAAGTCAGGACAAGTGTGTTCTTTACTTAATTCCATTATTAACTTTTAAAGATTTGAAGAGGTTTGTCCACTTAGGTCTCTTTGAAGATACTCCATATTTCAGTTTCCTGACTTATACAAGCAGCTTTGTGTTTATATATGTATTTATGTACATGCATGTATACATATCTGTTAATGGAAGTCCATGCTCAGCATAATTCACCATATATATGTTACCATCCAGGACCAAACTGTACTTTTTCTCTGTCTGAGAATGTCTTTTTTCCCTTCCATGGCCTATACAAAGACAAGAGATGCTAATAGTAGTTAAGGCTCAAAAGAGCCTGAAGTAACTAAGGTGACTGGTAGATTTAAGTCAAACATTCAAGGCAGTTCTGGTGTAAATTCTCCTGAGCTGAGGAAAGCCAAGGGATACAAACCTGGTTTATTTCTGCTTCTTGAGAAGCATCCTGCATCCTGTTTAAAAGGGAACTGGACAGAGAATGAATTATGGCACTAATGGGAAATTTCAACACATGATTTTACAGACATTGATTCCTAATATTTGTCTAGTCATCAAGTGCTTTGACTTCTGAAACTTTGCTGTGAAAGTGAAAATGCGTGAGAGAACAGCTCAATTATACTTTTATGAGCTCTGAGAGCTTGCAGCATTTCAGATTCTCAAGAGCATTCTATATTTACTTTTAGCCTTAAGTCAAAGTTAAAACCTCTTTTTACACTAAAACTGTAGAGGTCTCCAAATCTGAAGAAATTAAGGACATATTGAACAGTTAGAATGAGAGTAATATTTTATGAGTAAGTCTTTCAAAGTAATTAAAAATTTTGCTAAAGGCTAGCATTATTTCAATGATACAATTAGTTATTCTTTGGGTACTGACACTACTGTCCTTGACCTCTGACAAATATTTATTCCAGCCCTACTCTTTAATTCCCATCAATGCACAACTTTTCAGTTCCTGTACTTTGTAAGAAGCTGTATGGTTTGTGTCAAGACTGACATCATTACCTCCTATCTCAAATACTCTGGATAGCATCTGGATTTTCTGAGGCGGCTATGGTTTACTGGCTTCTTCCAATGACTGTTCAAGTATCCAACCAGTGGCCTATTTGAGCCTGTTACATTTATTTTCTTTTTACTTTCATTGTTAACACCTGAGCCTTATTTGTCTGTCTTTCCTATCTTTTCTGTCCCTCCCCAGTTTCTTCAATGTTTAGTGCTACTCAATTTCTACTCATCTTTCTTTTGTTCTTATATATTCCAATTTAGTCTCTAATAGTTTCTGTCACTGTTTCCTTTGCTTATTCTAGATTCCTTAATCCTTTACATCTGTTCTTAATTTTTTTCTGCTACCCAATTTCTTTTACTTTCTCACTCTTCCCTTCTACCCGTTCTCCCTATTATTCATGTTTCTTAATTTGTCTTTTGAATGTTCTGCTGCTTATAGAGCAGGCCAGTAAATCTAGTACATACATTACACTGTTTATGCTTTCTAGCTTCGAAGCTGTCAGTGAAATCTGTGTGTTTAAAGCAGCTCTCACAAATTCTCAACTAGGAGGCATCTGCTTTGCACCCCTAGATGTGAATGGCAGGTCAGGATTAGTCCAGAGAATAGGCCTGAGTCTGCATGCTGTGCTCATGAAGTTGTGAAAGGGATCTTGAAAGTAGACTCCTGAGGAAGGATTTTGATTCTTAGGAAAATAATAAAGCAAAAAACACCCAAGCCCAGTGTTTTGTTGGGATCAATAATTCTTGCAGTGAGTGATCTGAGAGGCCACAGTCATAGTGTGTGTCTTTTGCATAAGAAGGAAATACAGATAGTTAAGAGGTACAGTAAATCAATTAATAAAATTTGAGCAGGGGAACACTTGGAAAACTTGAGTGTAAACAAATTAGGTATGCAAAGTAGAAAAGTATGCATTATAAGTAAAAATTTAGAAATTAAATTTTGACATCACTGGAAATTAACATATCTACAGCTTACATAGTTTTGCTTTCTACAAAAATTCAGCTAATCTGCATGCAAAAAATAAGTATTTGGAAGGAAGCAAGGATTCTACCTGCATTTGTTATTATTTAATTTGATTATGACAACCTTTATAATATGCTAACTTAAGGTTGAATGCTGTGTCTACTACCATGTCAGGCAGATACTGTTTGATTAAATATTTTAGAACTGAGATTTCTGGTGCCATGAATGGTCTTTATTTGAACAAGGACCTTGCCCTTTAAATAAATTAAAATTAACAAAAAAAATTATATTTTGTTAAGTTAAATTAATAAATAACACTGAATTAGTCACTTACCTGGAAAAGTGTTTAATTGTCTAGTACCCCAAATCCCACCTGTCTGTTTGGTAGTCTGGGATACTGGTATGTTTAGCTTCATTTATATTCAAACAGAGTAGTGCTACTGCAATTACTCCTGCAGTCCATTAAAAGGAACTAAATTATTTGCAGTTGATGTCAAAAAAAGAACAGAGGAATACTTCTGAAAAGTCACCCA
The DNA here is from genome assembly GCF_000691845.1 of Merops nubicus. Lineage (NCBI taxonomy): Eukaryota > Metazoa > Chordata > Aves > Coraciiformes > Meropidae > Merops > Merops nubicus. The sequence continues at coordinate 914 of NW_008624866.1, read as the reverse complement.
GATTGTCTGCAATTACATATGAATTGAACCTAGGTCTCCAGCACCTGGATCACAAATTTAACTAAGTTTTCAGAAGAAGGTATAATTCATAAAGGTATTCAGAAACAAATTCCTGTTGGTGGTTGTGAAACCACTAGGTAGAGACCTTGCTGGGATTAGAGGAGAATGAAAGGACAACCAAGGACACCAAGTCATTGAACCAGATCAGCGCCTGGGGCCTGGGTAGCCAGACCTATCTTACAATAAAGACCATTTCAATCTGATTACGAGGGACAGTTTGAGAGTGTTAGACACAGTAAGAGGAAAGGTGCATGGAGGACACTGACCTAAGTAATTCTGAATGGCACGTGTACTTAAAAACCCAGATTAGATTGCTGGGGAGGAAAGGTTCTAGTGCAGGTTAATGAGAGGATAATCTAAATCAGCCCAGTGCTAGTTCTCCGCACTGGGAGCTGAGCAATACTCCTGCAATCAGCAGATAGTTGCAGTGTCTGCTGTTCCATTCAGCTGAGTTATTTACCTCATTAGCTGCTGTCTGAAATCCTCTACTGTTTATTTATATAAATTTATATGCGTGGTTCAGAACTCTGTATAAAAAACTTTGCCCAACCTAGTCCAGCCTAGAATATCATCTTTTTGAGTCAGAGGTCTCAGTAGAAATACTTGAAGTGAAAAAATATGTTTAAGCTCTCTATATTTTGCCTGTGAAAAATACTCATACACTCAGATATTCTGTTCAAAGATAAAATTTTGCCCATGGCAAAACCAAGTTTTCAGTGTCACTAAATGTAATTAATGCAAACTCAAAGTCATGTTCTAATCTGTTGTTAAAGGTGGTGCTTGGAGAGAAACAAGGAAGGAAAAGAGTATAGAGAACTTTGAAACTGGAAAGAATTCAAGTCCATGGGACCTGA